>NC_047653.1:22216350-22342882 GCF_902201215.1 Prunus dulcis | reverse complement strand
GCGGCAACCAAAGAAGAAACTCCATAAAAGCTTTTGCCCTGAGTGCCAGTGCACAATACAACAATTATTCACAAGATTTGATTCTAAATTTGGCACACAAACATAAAAAGGTACGCATATATGCAAGGGTGGGAGAGGAGGAGGGGGGAAAGGCTGCCATGTGAGGTGGAAGGTTCAGGGGTGGAGGGCAGGTTGATGATGATTTTAATTAGGGTAATTTTATTCTTCTTTCTTATTTTCATTATTTAGTTTTTTTAAATATAGAAATGACCAAATTGTCTTTTAGAAAAACTTACATGTTTACTAAATACAAATTTTGGGGAAATTGGACGAAAATGTTTTTTCTTGTTTTTGTTCTTGAAAAATTGTTTTTGAGTTAAGCTACTAGGCGCAATCTTGGATCTTGAAAATGTAAATTTGTTTTCTTGTTTCATTTTTCGAAAATGTTTTACGAAAATGATTTTTGAAAACGTTACCAGATGAGTCCAAAGCTTTTAACCACAATAAACTGAAGTAGAAATAGATTTGGCATATGTAAAATTTGTACGTTGGAGCAGGTCTAAAGTATATTTAGACTAATTTAGATGCATAAAGCTACCATTATAATGCACTTCAATCCCCAAAAAATAATGAAGAAGCCCCAAGTTTCAAGTTAAACAAAGTACCTAGTCATTGAATGAGATTTGAAACTAGAGCAGGATCATTTCCTGTAAGCAAAATGTCATCCACATAGATCAACGGAATGGGATAAACACCATGATGATTAGACATGAACAATGAGTAATCATATTAAGATTCTGTGAAGCCAACCTCTAGTAGATAATATGAAAATCTTTGAAACCAAGCCCTAGGCGATTGCTTCAAACCATAAAGACTCCTTTGCAAATTACATACATGATTGGGAAACTGTTGATCAACAAATCCAGAAGGTTGTCTCATATAGACTTCCTCAGTGAAATAACCGTGCAAAAATGCATTATGCATGTCTAGTTGTTGAATAGGCCAATGTTTCATGATTTCCCCAGACTCAAAACCACTCAAATGGTGCTATGTTTTACAACTGCAATGGAAGTTTCAGTGTAGACAACACCTTCCTTTTGATGAAAGCCATTTGCAACTAGTCGGGCCTTGTACCGCTCGATGGATCCGTCAGATTGTCTCTTGATTTTGAACACCCATTTGTTAGGTAACATATTCATATTGGCTTGATACTGATACGGTACTGTTGAAGGAAAATGGTGATCTTCCTAATATAATTTCACCACCACTAATTAAATAATGGGGTTTTATTATTTTAGGTTCGACCCATTCGAGACGAAAGTCTCTTAATTACAATCCCTTGCTTCAAGGGAAAACCCTTTGATTCCATCATAAAGAAACAGAACGTGTGTGTTTGATTTTGCAGCTGCTCCCAAGTCCAAACTCAGGATGCCTACATATCCTTTGCGGGAATCAAGCCACTCGTAGTTCAAAGATTCATGATGAATAAATGACTCATCACAAAACGAAGAATTTGAATGGGTTTGATTGAGGAGTTTGAGTGAATTTAGCTGAATAAACCAGGGATTCGATATGGAAATATGTTTGGGATGGTTGCATCTAGAATGAATCTCTAGATTGCCTACGTACCATTTTAAAGGGATCAAACCAACGTAGTTCGAAAGGATTCGATATGGAAATATGTTTGGGATAGTTGCATCTAGATTGAATCTCTAGATTGCCTACGTACCCTTTTAAAGGGATCAAACCAACGTAGTTCGAAAATTAGAAATTAATGGGTAAGTGTGGCCCAATAATTTAGAATTTGTATCTTTGAGATAATTTGGGGATTTTCATAGGTAGGTGACCTATGGGAAAATTTTGAAATTAATGGGTAAGTGTGGCCCATTAATTGAGAATTTGTGTTTGAGATATTTGAATTTAATCTCATTGGAATTTTCATGGGTATGGGTAGATGACCCATGGGAAAAATTTGAATGGTTTTGTACCACTTTTTCTTTTTGTCAATGTCCCAGAAAATTAATGAGCAATTTTGATTAACCCACTAATTTTCTAAAGTTGACATTTGCACTTGGACCCAAATATGGCTACAAGGATTTTTTTTAATTAATCCATTAACCATATGATAGGGAATCTGGGCCTTAGGAATTTTAATGGGTAATTATTTGGGTTACCCATTAATTATATGGGCTTCAGAGAGTCAATGAATAATTATTCTCTGACAGCCCATGATCCTATTTTGGGCTTTTGATGTTTGTTGATAGTTAGCCCATGAGCATGGAGCCCAAAAAAAACTTTAGTCCAGCAGGCGATTAGCTATCCAACTCTTTGCAGAATTTGTTTCCAAGTAAAATCAGATCTTGCAATCCTATCTTTATCTGGAATACTTATGATCAGTCCGAATTAAAAGCAAACACTGTTACTGTTCAGTCTTTAAAGACTATAATATACAGCCTTTGCAAACAAAAAAAAAAGAAAGCCAGAAGAAAGAAAAAAAGAAACTGCCAAGAAACTGCCGCAACAATCAAAGAGGTATCAGACTTTTTTTTGTCTTTTTCCTCATTTTTTTTCTCTGCAACAGCATGGTCCTTGTTTTTTTTTTTTCTTCCCATTTCAGCAAAAGTGGCGTCAGCCACTTCCCTTCTCTTTTATTATTTTTTTTGTTGACTTTTCTTCCTCTGTTTCTTCTTCTTGGTGGCTGCTTCCTTTTTTCTTTTTTTTTTGTTTTCCTTTGTCTGCTTGGAACCATTGTGGTCTGGTAGAGGAAGGGAAAAGATGGTTTAAAGGAATGGAGGGCTTTGGGCTTATACCGCAAATTGACCATTATGGTTGTATGGGTGATCAAGCACACGAACAAATACAAATAACAGTAGAAGCACATACAGATTTTTTTATTATTCCATAATGGTGCCAGATGAAGAATTCAAAGGATACGCTGCACAAACGTGGCTTCCTTTTCAAGCTTTGTTCCTCTCTTTTTTGTGCACACAGCTGATTTTTTATTTGCTGTGAGATTAAATCCCTCCATGATTTTGTTTGTGGGTTTTGTACCGAAATTGGATTTGTGCTCTTGAGAACCCACTGAATGAGTTTTATGCCCAAAAATGGATATACCATTCAGGGTATTTGATTGAGGGTTACACACCCATGATGGATTTTATATCCAATATTCTGTACCCATTTCAAAGGATTTTCTTTTGCTCGGCAGAGCTTTGTTAAACAAAAATCCTCTCATGGATTTGTTGTTCATCATTTAAGGGTTGCCACCCAATATGGATTCATCATCCAAGAGAATGATTTTAGGGTTGCCACCCAACAAGAATTAATTGACAGGATCTATATACCTGTGAAAATGTCTCCTCTTGTATTTGTGCTCCTGCAATTTTCCTTCTGCAACAATTTTCTTCTTCTGTCGTCTTCTCCTTCTTTTCTGTCCTCCTTTTTCCTTCTTTTTCCTTTTTTATTTCTCTTTAATGCAGAATATTTATATTAAAAATTGAAATGTATATATGTGTGTTTATTTGTGATATAAATTGGAATATAAGGATGGTGTGAATTAATGCATGATCTGATGTTGAATGACAATATTTTATGTGCGAGCCTGGAATTCGAATTTGATGGTGGAAACCTGAGTGGTTTGGAAATGAGTATTTGGTTAATGGAGTTATGAAAATGTGCTATCAGATCAATTTTGGCTGTTACACTGTGACTTGAGAATTACAGAAAATACGTTGTTATTATTTTATGGGGTTTGATTATGAAAGTATTTTATGGAAGTTGCATGTATAAGCAAGCAAGTTTTGATTATTATTTGAATGATATTTTAGGTCTTTATGAAATTTATGCTTTTGAGAGTTTATTTTTTATACTATTAATAAATATTTGGGTACATTGGAATATTGAGAATTTAGGAAAATTGAATTAAGGAATGGTATATTATTTTATATTATATAATATGGTTTGTGAATCTCACCATCATATGTACCTTCCCTGGTTACTATACCCACAAGTAGTGTTGGATTTTTCCGCGTGTAGGTTCCCTTGGATACTGGTTACTGTCACTTTACCACATATGGCGTTATATTAGGGTTTCATCTAGGACATGCTTTGGTTTGCCACAAGCGGCATTGGATTTTCCAGCGTGTGTAATGTAGAGTGATAGTCCCCTAGTTGGACAGCTCATGCCCAAACGTAGGGTAGAAAGTTGAAACTCTACGACATAGTTAAACAATCCCCATGTTGGATTATTTTCCCTCAGTACATGATGTGCACTATGATATGTACCTTCCTTGGTTACGTAATCCACACGTGGCGTTAGATTTTTCAGCATGTGGTAATGATTCGAGCACCTTTGGTCACGTGTGTCGTAGGCGTTTTCACGTGTAGGACTTTGATTGGCCATATGTGGCGTTAGATTTTCCGGCTTGTGTGCTGTAGAGCGGTAGTCCCTCGGTTGGATGGCTTGTTCCCTAACCACATGGTTGTTGAGGAATCTTCCATGTGATCTAGTGAAACAATCTCCCGGTTGGAATGTTTTCCCCTAGTACATGATGATGGTGTGGGATGTGTGTGTGTGTATATATATATTTATTTATTTATTTACTTATTTATATATGTTGGAAAATATGTGGATTCATTTTCAGGTTGGGGTTTCTTGAGCATGTGTATGGTACGTGCTCTACACAGGTGTGATCATTGTCATGATGTTTGAACAATGTTACTTTGCAATATACACCTTGGATAGGGTATGGATGCGGGAAAGAAATGATTTTGGAATAGTAATTTGAGATCAGAATAAACTGTTAGTTTTAAAAGAGTTATGCACAGTACATGTGAGTTTTTACAGGGAAATGGTTTTGAGTTATGAATCTTGGGAAGAAAGGAATTTATTAAATATTGCCTTGTGATAATTGAAGTTGAGAATGAATCTAAATTTAATTGTCGGTTTTACTTGGACAATATCTGTATGTTTCTGAATCGTGATCCTTTTTTTTGTCATAAGAACTACGTGTGGCTTGATCCCTTACAAAGGTACGTAGGTAGCTTAGGGTTTCACCTAGGTACAACTGTGAATTAAATTATTATTTTTGTTGAGTTTTGTTTTGCCCTTGTAGGGTTGAAGTTAAGGCCGGATGCCTATTTTGTAATCTATTTGTTGTTGCATTGTGTATGTTGGCAGTTGGTATTCTATTTATGCTATTTTTTATAGGTGGGAAAAATTTTGTAAAGTCCATTTTTTTCAAGGGAGATTGTTGAAATTTTGGTAGAAGTTGACTTGATATTAGGTCCGACATTGGGTAGACGTCGGACGGGTCTTGTCACTCTCACACACATTTTTTTCAATATGCATAATGTGCAATGTGTGACGAACATGCAAATGTTTCCAGTATTCTAACTCAAAGAATATTGACTTCTTCTTAAAGCAATTTTCATTGTTGCTGGCTGCTTTAGACTTTGCCTTTTTCTTCTCCCAATATGCATGAATCCCATTAAGATTTTTTAATATTTCATCTCCACTCGAATTCTTCCCCCAAATACTTTCTTTAGTTTTCGGTAAGGATGGTGTCGAGGAAGAAATCGCTTATGTCTTGTATAAACATTCTTCTTGCCATGTGTCAACCAATTTGAATATGCATCTTCCCCACAAATTGGACAAGCATCATATCTCTTAACAACGCAGCCAAACAGATTCCCATATGCGGGAAAATCATTTATCGTCCATAACGAAACAGCCTTTAAGGTAAACAACTGTTGTTTGTATGAATCATAAACTTCAATGCCTTCCTCCTATAGATTTTTCAAATCATCAATTAAGGGTGCCAAATAAACATCAATGTCATTGCATGGCTGTCGCTTACCTAATATCAATAATGATAGCATCATAAATTTTTGTTTTATACACAACCATGGTGGAAGATTGTAAGTAATCATTATAACTAGCCAGCAACTGTACCGATTACTAAGAGAACTATGGGGATTTATGCCATCTGTTGAAAGAGCCAGCCGAAGATTTCTAGTTTTCGCTGCGAAATTTGGCCACATCTGGTCAATAAGCTTCCAAGATGGTGAATCTGTAGGGTGACGAAGTTTGCCATCAGTTACTCTTCCATGGGCATGCCAAGTCAAATCCCTTGTCATTTGTGTTGATTGAAACATTCTTTTAAACCTCGGAATTGGAGGAAAATACCATAAAACTTTTGCAGGAATTCTTTTCCTATTCTTGGGTGAACTATCTTTTTTTGTTTTCCATATATGTTGCATATTGGGCAAGAAAAAAAAATCCTTATAGTCATTCTTGTAAAGTATGCAATTATTTGGACATACATGTATTTTCTTATATTCCAAACCCAATGCTATCATCGTCTTCTTAGCTTCATACATCGATATAGGCACGTCATTGTTTACCGGAAGCATTTTGCCAAGAGAACTCAACAACTCTACAAAACATGTCAAATATTCCATTTTTTCCCTTGATGTTGTGGAGAGTTCCATCAAGGAAGATAGCTTTGTATAATTTTGGCAACCATAATATAAAAGCTTTTTAGCATCTTCAATTAGTTTCTAAAAGAATCATGGTTAGCAGTACAACGACCATAAGCAGCATTAACCATTTGTAAAGTTTCTTGGACCTCCTCGTATTTAGGTGACTGATCTAAATTTACTTCTCTACTTGTTGTTCCTCCAATATCAGCCACCTCCCCATGCCAACTCCATATCTTATAACTTTGATAAACACATCTTATAAACATATGATCTCTTACCCCTTTAGGAGTCTCAAACATCAAATTTTCACATATTTGGCATGGACATTTCATGAGTTTGGGGTTACTTGCATGACTTACAGCAAATGCAATAAATTGCTCAACACCATCTTCGTATTCTTTTGACATTCGATCTTTTGACATCCAAGTTTTATCCATTTCAAACTAAAAAAACATTCCCTGCAATATGAGCCACTTCATTCTTTTCATCAATGGTTACACACATTACCAAGATAAGAATTAATCTTACAATGCAATATATAAATAGGAATGGATAGAAATTTGTAAATCATACTTTCTTTAATTTAATACCAAAAATAATAATAATAACAATTCTTGGCTGCAATTACTAACCTAATACTAGAAAAGTATGATTAAAATTGGTAATCAATTTCTTCTAGATCTACAGGTTTTTTTTTTAATAGAATCATCCTAATTAAATTAAAATAGCATATTTCTATTGCCAATAAGCACATATATATTCCTTTCTAGAAGAAAAAAACTAGTGATCTCAATTTATAGTTATAACTTATTTCAAAACAACCACCAATACATTACCAAAAAACACATAGATTTTCAACATAATATCACCAACTTAACAAAAACTAAAACACAAAAGCATTAAAAAGTTCAAGAAAAGACCTATAACCTATATTATATTAGCATAAGAACCTTTCCTAATCAATCTTATCATCCAACAAAGATGAATTTGCATATTCTTTTTTTTTTTTTTTTTTACACAGTGCCACAAGATAGTGGTATCTTGAATTTTTTTTTTATAAAGAAAATGATATTGTGTTGATTAAATATAAAGAGATGTAGTAAATTCATTGAGGGAAAATGTTGAGTAGGTGGTGGGCACTCCTTCCCGCCACTAACTAAAAAGAAGAAGAACTATCCTAATTTCCTAATAAGACAAAAAGAATACAATTCAAATCCAGGGGGAAGATAAGAAGAAAGGAATCTAACTCCACTAGTCAACTAAACTTACTGGAGAGTGATAATTTATATTACTTAAAAATTATGCTAATTTTTTTGAATTCCATTAGTTGTAGTTCATATATGTAGAGATATTGAATGCCCACCTATAAAGCTTGAAAAAATTAAGAATATTGGAGAATAAAGAACACAAACTCAGTTCTTCGTCGGCAGCAAACTCTTCAATATTCTTGACTGTTTGTTAAAAATACTCACTTTTCTCACATTTCAACATTCTCTCTGGTTCAACTCCTCGAAGCATCTTCAGATTGAGTGAGATTCATGTCAGGTACCTAAGGAATGGAGAGATAACACAAAACTTTCTGAGAGATGTACATAGAGAGAAAATACTGTAGAGCATGAAAGATGAACAGAGTCAGGCAAAAATACATTCATATGAACTAATAACTTTGGATAGATAAGAAATACACCCGAATTGTGCCACCCCAACTAGCCGAGCATGAGCCCACTAAGATTTGATATTCAGATTATTTAAAAATTTATGTATCCAATTTATGAAATGAAGAAAGAGTGGAAAACCTTAGGGACTCTAATATTTTTGGTTTTGAAATGAAGGGAAAATGTGGTGACCAAGAGGAAGAGGAGTTGAATATAGGGCAAAACACTTAGATAAATTTTGAGCGAAAGGAAGACCTGCGAACTAGCGTGCTTGTTTTCCTAAGGATATTTTAGAAAGTGTAAAGTATAAAAGGGTTTTAATTGAAATTCTTTATAAAATGTCAGGGAAAAGTAATATACAGTTGATGTTCTTTATAAAATGTCAAGGAAAAGTGATATAGAGTTGACGTTCTTGATAAAGTGTCAGGGAAAGTGATATATAATTGATTTTTTTGTAAAACGTCAAGTAAATCGGCTAAGAGTTTCGTAAAATAGTTTATGGTTTTGCAAAAAGCGTCAACTATTAAGTGTCAACTAAGGCCTATTTTCTTGTAGTGTACTTTAATCAATTTATATTCCTTGTTTCATTCATTATTATAATTGTGATCTTGAAACTTGTAATTGGCCATTATAGGTATTTTGGATTGTCTAGGATAAGGTTGGGCGAGGGATTCATTCATAATCTTATATGCCCTATGAATGTTAAAGCTTGGGTTCAAGCTTACTTCTTGGTTTTTGATTGTTCTTCTTGAACTTAATGGGTTGTCCTTTAAATTTGGTTATGGGGTTCATTAGTTGGGTTTTTGAGGATACTTGGTGACACCATGGCTAAACAAATAATCATAATAACGAAAGAACAAACCCTTGGAATCAAATTAAAACTTTATTCTCAAAATTAACTCAATACTTAGAATAGGATTGTTATAGTGAAGTCGGAGACCTAGTATTCATCCATTGATTTTCAAAACCAATTTCCAACATTTGTTATTTTATTTTCTTGCTTCAAATTTTCGGCACTTAGATTAAAATTGAGTAATCGTATTTTTGGCTATTTTAATACATTTTTAATATTTCGTTCTTATTTTCTATTTTTCTCAAGGTATTCATATTTGGAATTAATTGATAAACTTTACAAATCTCTGTGGGAATGACTTTTGTATTTGCTTGCTATACTATCATATTAATTCGTGCACTTGCAAGATATAACTTTTGTTCATTAAGCTCCCACAATGGTAGTACTTCAACGAATTGGGATTTTGGTATGAATCCATTGATGATGATGCTGATGATGACTGAGACATCTTACCTATACATCCCTATTCACCAAGCTTCAACAAGTTTTGAACCCAATTCAAGAGCAGTGGAGCAGCCGTTATCAAAAAGACATTTGCAATTTAGGGTTACTTTTTGGTGGGGGCTGCAACTAAATCGAGAGAGGGAAGAAGACCCAAAAGGGTGGGAAATGAAAACGATCTTGAAAGATAATTTTACCCTTGATTTTAACATATTCTTGTAACGGAAGTGGAGCCATGATGAAAATTGCTAACGGAACCGGAGGTGAATGACTATCACAACCATTTTGCGAATTGAGGGATCGAGTGTAAGTTGAGGGACCATTGCTCCTAAAAAGCCATTCATACAGCAAGGCTAATAAGTTTTGATCCAAATATATTCATATTTTGAAATCAACTCAATAGAAAATAGATTTTCGTAGAAACATGAATTTTAACTCAAACCCAGATTTAACCAATTCCATGAGTGATCATAGTTATGAACTCCATATGATTTGATAAATAAAATTGTTCATGATGCTCAGTTGAAATCAATTCCATAGAAAATATATTTTCACTAAATCCTAACGTCTTTGTATGAGCCTTGCCAATGGGGTCTAGCTTAGTATTTTTGTTATCCTCGGTTAATAACGCAATGATACATATGATAACTTTTCTACGTGTCATTGTGTTATTGGCTGAGGATAGCAAAACAATGCTATCCTCATTACAAGTAAATTATTTTGATTTAGGAGGGAAGAAGATGAGGAGGGAATCTTGATCCAATTTGGTCCATAAAAAAATTGGATGAAGTTACCATTATACCCTTTATTTTGAAATCATTTATTAAAGGCTAAAGTGTCGTCCCCCCCCCGGCGGAACTAAAAACTCAGCCAATTTAGCACTTAAACTTATCAAAAAGCCAATTTAGCCCTTACCGTTAAGTTTTTTGAATTTCATCCAATTTTTCTTTAATAATAAGGGTAAATTTGTAATTTTAAATAAAATAAAATAAAATACATATAACCAAAATAGTAAAATAATAAAAGCAAAATTAAAAGAAACAAAAGGCTTGCGCCTTATCGCCTCAAGGTTTACGCCTCGCTTTGCAAGACGAAATACCTAACTTCGCAAGACATAAAACGACTCACTTCAACGCCTCGCCTTTCAAAATATTGACCCTAACTACACCCCCACCCCTTGCCACATCCCAGCTCATCCATCTAGCAACTCCTCTTTCTCTAGCATGATTGAGTTCATGGATTGATCAATTTATCTTAAAATCAAACCACACAAATAATCAAAAGGAAGAAGAAACATAGCGATAAGTGGAAAAAACATAGCTATAAGAGTTAAGAGAATTTGAAGAATAATCTTAATATTGGGTCTGTACTTGATGAGGACAACGGGGACGACAACAAAAATGATAATGGTGGAGAAGATGGTATTGATAATGGTTGTTGTTGTGATGGAAGGTGAAGATTTTCATGGTTAATGGGCAGGGACAGACCCACAGTGGGGTCAATGGGGTCAAACGACCCCATGGGCTCCATGCAAATAAGCTTATAGGTCTCCTTAAATTGATTGTGTAACCCCATGGATGCCCTCCATTTGTTTCTTGTTTGGGTTGAACGAAATGGCAGTCTGTGCGAGGAAGAAGAAAAAGCGCAGCGAGTGTTTTTTTTAAATTTTTTTAAAATTTTTATAACACGTTAGGCAAAACGACATTGTTTTGGCTCGGCAATTTTTTTTTAATGAGCTGGCGAAAACGACCGGCCAAAACGACATAGTTTTGGTCCAGGTCTTTAAAAAAAAAAAAAAAAATTAAAACAACCCCCAGTCATTCTAAAACCCCTCCACCCGATCCCAACAATTCCCAAAATCCCAATTTTGTTCTCCTCAACCCTAAATCCCCAAACCCCCATCTGCAACCTGCTCCGTTGTCGTCGCTGCCGCGTGCACTCTTACAATTCAAGTAAATTCTAACTCTAAGTCTAAATGAATTGAATTGAAATTATGATTTTATTTTATTGTTTTGATTTATTGGATGTTTCATTTATGAATGTAGTTTATTATAATGCTAGTTTTCAAAATATGAAACCTAATTGTGGATAATTGTAGCTTGTAATGTTGTTTTTCATATGAATTATGAATGTACGTACTACAGTTTCATTTATAATGTTATTTTAATCTTTTAAATTTTTTTTTAAAACTTTTACACTATGACCCCATGAGGTAAGATTTATGTGTTCGTCACTGTTAATGGGTATGGGCGACTTTCATGGATAATAAAGTTTGAGAGATTTTCTGGGTTTCAGCTAGAGAGAGGTTTTTTTAATGTTCTAAATAGTTTTGTTTTTAATAATAATAAATAATCTAATAGTAAGTCACGTGAAGAACATGTGACATTTTGGATGGCAAAATGGATGAATATAAAAAAAAATTGTCTGTAAGGGTTAAATTAACTATTTTAATAAGTTCGGGTACTAAATTAGTGGACTTTTTAGTTCAGACTGTAAATTCGATTAGCTTGATAGTTCAGATTGAAAAACCTTTATTAAAAATAATTTGGAAGTATTATTGACAGGGGCGGAACCACACTAAGGGCTACATACCTATATATTTAACTTATTTTTAATATTGGTTCTCTCCAAAAAAAAAAAAAAAAAAACTTACTTTTAATATTAGCCCAGTCAGAGGAGGTGTATAGATATCTTATTTTCATTTTCAACATTTATATAATAACCCAAAACAAAATATCTAAAAAGTAGGATTAATATCTTAATGGGAAAAAAGACTATTTTGCCCTCGCATTATTTAATGGGAAAAAAGTTGACTTTTTGACCAAGAACGAATTTGGCAATTCCGCTTATGCCGTTGCGTAGAGCACGGCGAAACGAGTTCGTAGACACGGAGTAGACTCGAATCGGAGTTGTAACGAAGGAGTTATGATCAAAAGAGTCTCAGTGGCATAACCGTAAATATTTCGAAGTTGAATCTATAAAACACAGCAGCTCTCTCTTCTCGCGCGGAAAACGGGCCGCCGCCTTCCAGAGCTCGTTGGCGCCGCCTCCGAGCACCACTGGCCACGGGACCGGTGGTGTTGGAACCGCCGTCGAGTCCCCTACCTTTTTCGACCGATCCCCCGCCCGCCGACGACCTGTGCTGGCCGAAAACTGCGAAAGAACGACGGGAACTCATCGAAAATTACCGAAACTTCAAGGCCTCCGATCTCCCTCCTCCGGCCACCATTTCCGTCGACCCAGGTACGGATCTTGAACCTCTCGAGCTGTTCTATCTGTCTGTTGGGTCGGATTAGATCGATTTGTAGTGTAGCCATCAGATTTTTGAGCTTGAAGTTTCAGCCGATTTTCGGACTCTGTTTTCGGCCACTTCCAGTCACTTTTTGGGGTATGTCCAAGAACAAAAGTGACTCCAAATGGGGTGTTTTACCTAGGATAGGAGTTTGGAGTCTTGGTTCCGAGATTTTTCGGCAACCCAAAATGGCTTTGGACACCCAAGCTGCCCGCGCGTGTGGCGGCGCGTGGGCGAGGGTGGTGAAGTGACACTGTGTAGTTTTGTGATCCTCGTGTCGTCACGAGCGAGTAGAATTTTGCGGATCTCGATTCGGAGTCCGTTTGAGCCCCGAACGGATTTTCCATATCCCGCGATCCTTGGTTGCAGTATCGTCAAATTGTTGGATCACACTGAATTTTGGATATGTCGTACTACATGATTCCAGGATCGTGTAGGATTCGACGGATTGCGAATCGGAGTCCCGGATACTCCGAAATCGCGAACCCTGGGGCTAGGGTTTGGATTTCAAGCGATAACGCGATTTTGGCCAATCCAACCGTCCGTTTCGGACCTAACTCGCGGAACATGGTTCCTTCTCTATGAGGAACCTTCAGAAAAACCCAGATTGGCCATCGGAGACCGTGCACCCACGAGGTTCCGGATCGGCCGGTCTGGCAGCTTATCGCTTAATGAGGCTTCGGGTCTCTTAAGGCCGTTCTAATTGTCTGAAAGGTTAAAGTGAGCATAGGAGTAACTCTAAAATGAGTGCACGTATTTCTAAGAGCCTGGGGCAGGGTGTTTTATTTAATTATTTTATCCAGCAGTTTATTAATTTATTGTTTATGGTTAATCAGGCATCAGAGGCCAGACTGAGTCCAGGAAGGACCTTCGAGAGGTCCAGTTAGCTCGGACCAACAGTGAGTGGACTTTCTTTCATAAAGGATTTTATATAAATAAGTTATATAAATGATTTAGATAGATGAGTTTACGTAAATGATTTTATATTGATTTTATATAAATAAGTTTTTATAAATGAGTTTATCTGAATAAATTTCAGTACTTGATCTTGAATAAGTGTTATTGCATGTGTTCCGACCATGAATTGTAGCGTAAAATATCTTTACTTTTATATTACTTAGTTGAGCTACAGACTTGAGATTTGTGATGCAGAAATAGCTGTTTAACTCAGATTTATCAGATTACAAAGAATTATCAGGTTTTTCTAAAATAGTTGTTTTAGAACCACCATGTACCCGCCTTTTATTTGGTGATTACCCTCAGACGGACCAATGTCTACGGACATCTAGTCTGTTTTACAGCTTGTCAGTGCACTTGACTTTGCCTCACGAGTTGCGGGGACGCTCGGACCGTGAGTGCCAGGATTTACGGCTCGGCAGACTTGGTGTCTCGAGACCTGCCAGGATTTGCGGCTCGGCTGACTCTGTGTCCCCGAGACCTGCCAGGATTGCGGTTCAGGCTGAGTGCGATCCCCTGCATCTTGTCAGAGCGGCTCGAGTCGACTTGGTGTCATCCAGACCTGCTGACGGATCAGGCTGACCATAGTCCCCTGAATCTGCCAGTTTGCGGCTCGGATAGACTGCGTGTCGCCCGAGACCTACCAGGGGAATTGACGGATTGACAAGGGTACAATTGGGTGGTAGATTTAAAGGACTTTAAGCACTTTTATGCAATTATTGATTTCAATAATTTTATATCAGTTTTCTCATTATTCGTGCATGTTTTATATCTACATATAATTGTTCAGTTTTACGTACATATGATTATATATATATATCTAGATGAAAGCCTTATATTAAACATAGGTGAACTTTAGTTTTATTTATCAAGTTATTTTTACCATGGGGGTTATTATGATTGTAAACTGTTTTCAAGAATCTTATGTTTGGTCCACTCACATTTCCAACTTGTTTTTCGCCCCCAGGCCGTAGAAGTGCGCAGGATCCACCACCGGGCCATTCCCAGCTTCTGCACCACCATAAAGTGTAGGACTCCTTTGTAAATTTCTTAAAGTTCTGTGAATTTGTAGAAATGCTCTGATATTTAGTTAAAACTAAGAAACCGAGTTGGAAAGTGTTTATTTGAGATATTCTGGCAGTTGGTGTGATATTTGAGCTTGTTTGACAGGTGGAAGACTTTGGGTTTGGTCAAAATACAGGGGAGACTCTGCCGAATTTTCGGCAGGAGTCTAAAGAAAGTTTTCATAGTGACTGTAGCAGGAAGGGTAAAATGGTCATTTGTGCCCGACAGTTGCCAGATGTCGGACACGCACAGGGCTTGGTTCGAATTCCAAAGTGGAATTGGGATCAGGTTCTGTCAATTTAAGTAAATGTTCTTTGTCATTTACTTAAGTTTACAATGTAAATAAGAAAGTAACCCTCATGTAAATAAGGAAGTAACCATAATTTGGATTCAAATAAAAATACTAGAAAATCAAATTCTCACCAGATCAAAATATGAAAAATCGGTTTTAGTGCAAAATACAATTTAGGCTAAAAATGATGGCTCATTAAGTCAATAGATATTTCATACTAAAATCAAGTTTTCTTATTTGATGTGTGAGGAATAAAAGCTGCCAAAAATTATCTTGAGAAAAGATTATTATGAAAACCCATTTTTCATACTTGGTCAATATTTTTACTTAAAACAATTTTTAATGTATGATATGAATGCATGAATGACCTTATTTGGTTTATGTTAAAACTTATTGAAAATTAGTATATGGAGCTACAAATTGTCGTGATTTATATGATTTAATATTTACTTTTATTTCTAGAAAGATAATAACAATTGTAAGTGCCAAAAAAATAATCATTAAATTTTAAATTAATAACTTTAGTTAATCCACCTATTGAAAAATTCATGATTCTGCCTTTGATTATTGTTTTTGAAGTCATAATTTTATTTACCAAAAGAGGGAAAGGCACGGGTCAGTCTCTTAAGTTGGGTGCAGCACTTAAACTTATCAAAAAGCCAATTTAGCCTTAAGTTTTTTGAATTTCATCCAATTTTTCTTTAATAATAAGGGTAAATTTGTAATTTTAAATAAAATAAAATAAAATCAAATAAAGATAACCAAAATAGTAAAATAATAAAAGCAAAATAAAAAGAAACAAAAGACTTGCGTCTTATCGTCTCAAAGTTTACGCGTCACTTTACAAAACAAAATACCTAACTTCGCAAGACATAAAATTCTTAATTCCGCCATTAATTATTGATGTTTTTGAAGTCATAATTTTATTTACCAAAAGAGGGAAAGTCACGGGTCAGTCTCAGAAGTTGGGTGCAGCACGAAACTTTGCCAAATCTATTACATTGATTGAACCTCACCTGCTCCTCTTCAAAGCTATGTACGTACGTATGTACCTTTCCAGACAAAACTTATAAAAAACAAAAACGAAAAGACACGAAGCTAGTTTTGCGTGATCGAGCTCCCAAAAACAGAATTGACCATAAAAATAAAATAAAAAAATGCTCCCAAAAACAGAACTCAGACCAACAAAAAAAAAAAAAAAAAACTCCCAAGAACAGAACTTCTGACCCCAGAAAAAACTCCCAAGAACAAGAACACAACACAGAGAAAAGAAAAACCCTAGCTCTTAAGATGTCTGGAGGTCGATCTGATGAAGACACTGTGTGTCTCAAAGTTCAGTTCAACAAGGTTTGATTCTCCCCCACTCTTTTCCTTGCATTGCATGTGGTGTAATTGAAAATTTTTAACCTTCTTTTTATAGTTTTTTCTTTCAAATTTTCCTTTTCCTATAACCAAATGCAAGGAAGAAATTGGGTTTCCATTAGGGTTACTGGGAGTTTGGGGTTGGTGGGTTTATATAAGTACTAATAAGTTGGAGAAAATATTTTTTCTCTCCGAGAAACATTTCAACATTAGCCAAAATTTGGATTAGAAATTGATTAAAACACCGTTCCAATCTGTACTGGAAAGGAAACACCAAATTAGTTTCATGTTTCTCGCCGTACCTGATTTAGTTTCATGTTTTCTCTGCTGAATATCACCAAATTATCACTGAATTATTTTGCCACATCTTAGAATAAATAGATCCACTGTAGTTTAATGGGATTCATTTGTTTTATGATGAGATCCACGTGCAGGATGGAGTTCAAACTTTTTTCCGGGTTAAACGAAGCACCAAACTGCAAAAACTCATGGAAGCGTTCTGTAAAAATCGTTCCCTTGACCCCAAATCAATAGAATTCACGTTTGATAGCGTCCGACTCGAGAAGAACAAAACTCCTGAGCAGGTAAAAGTTCATAAAAATTACTTAGAATGTTAATCATGAAAATAAATTTCATTGTTGCTAGAGTTGTATCACGGGCCTTGTAGGAACGCACTACTAAGTCCAAGCGTGAACTAAATATTATCCCCAACTTAATCACCTTTTGGGTGGGAGAATGCTCAATGGATCTCTACATATACGGTTTTAACTTGAAAGAGCTCGGTGCAATTAGTAGTGGACTACATGTAGTTGATAATGTAGAATATTGTTGTATTTCTCCAAAGTGGGGATTATATTTTGCATCATGACTGGTATAGAGCTAAACTACCCTTTATAGCTTGTTGGCCTTGTGTTACATCCAATAGGGCTTAGGTTCGACTACCATCGAATCCGTGACAGATCACTGTGAGCCGTAATTTAATTGTTGGTGAAATGTTTGTTACTTTACTAGCTGATGCCCTTCGATGCATCAAAGCCAGTTTGATTCTTAGTTGCGACTTAACTTTGTGCAGCTTGGAATGGAAGATGGTGATCTGATCGATGCCCTTGTGTCCGGTGATGGAGCTTAAAAAATTAGGGAAATAGCTTAAAATGCCATCATTTTTATAATTTTAACTAAAAATACCACTGCTTCCCAATTTTTTTGCAATTATCACCTATAAATACATACTTATTGCCCATTTATTGACCATATAACACTTTTGGTCAGTTTTTGGTTTTTCTCTCAGCTCTCTCTCAACTCTATCTCACAGTTCTCTCTTCCTCTCTCTCTCTCTCTCTCTCTCTCTCTCTATGACCACGCCTCTTCTCACGAAGAAGAAGATCAAGAACGACCTACAAAACCCACAGCTTTGCCTTCAAAACCCAGTTCTTCCTGTTCCTCTCTGTTTTCTTCTCTACCCAAATCCAATTAAAAGGGTGACATTTTGAGCTATTTCCCTATAATGGAATCGTGCAAGGCCCCCAAATCCACCCCCTTTTGACTTAAAACAACAAATCCACAAACCCTAACCAGTGAGAGAGGGAGCTATTTCAATGGCGATACAGCCCTCGAGCTCGAGCAAAAGACATGCTTTAGGTGAAACGACTCAAAGCACTTCTTTGGTAAGCTTCCAATTCGCTATTTTCCCACTTCTGTTATTTGGATTAGAGGGACCTTATGGCATAGAAATAGCGACAACTTCTGTTATTTGGATAAGTTTATGTTGGTAGCTATTTTCAGGGCATTTGGGGACCTGTAAAGACATGTATTCAGAGCCAAGCTTATCTTTGTGCAATTCAGGTATGATCATAGAGTACAGATGTTATCGATGTAGCATTCACATGTAATGGGTAAAGCTCAATTATATGGATGGAATTTAACTTGATGTAAATTATATGTAAGAAAGTAAATTTTTGAGTATTGGTATCCAAATGTATGGTCCCTCCTCCTCCTTCCCTCTTCTCTCTTTTTTTCATCATGATGGGGATCAGGGAATTAAGAGTCTTGAAGACTGTTGGCCTCTTAACGCAATCCTTGTGTGTCATCCAAATAGTTAGTTTGGTTTTGGCTTAATTTTTTTGTTTGGGATTGAGAACGTTAACAGGATTTTAGATGGACATCTCATTCATCCTTCCTGTAACTACATTTCATTAATAAATCTGTGAGTGTTAGAAGAAAAATTGAAGTAAAAGAATATATTAGTGTGAGGTTGTGCTACATGCAATCAAGTTCACCATGAGGCCATTAGTTCACAGTAAAATACTGGAGGTCTTTGCCTGCCAACAATTGCAGATTTAATTTTTCTTTCATTTGACAGATGCTGGTCCACACTCGCAAGAGATGTGTCATTTAGTGGTCTAATGGTATGTTGAATAGTGATAGTTTGTATGCATCACCCTTTTTCTTTTGGCCTTTCCCACAATTGCTTGGTAACACTGGGAAAATACGACTGCAACTCCGAATAGTCAAAATTTATTCTAATAGTATTGCTACTTCTTAACATGCACTCCCCCACACTTGGTTATTGCTAGATTTTGTCCCGAAAAGGAAAGAAATACCCTGTTCTGGTCATTGGTGAATCATAGGCAGTTAAGCTTTTTGCCTCTAACAGATTTAGTTGTCATTATCCTGTTTCTCCCCCCCTAATCTGGTTCTTATTTCTAGTATATTAGTTTTGTTTCAAATTATGATCTCATCTGCACTATGCAGGTTATGTTCTATCTGAAGGCTTGAAAGATTGAATAGAATATGGGAAGCAAAATTACATGCAATCCAAATTTCCATAGTCGTGGTATGTTTGAGGGACGCATACAAGAAGGTTTGTCTAGTGGTGGTATGTCTTAAGTCTTGTATAATTGAATTCAGTATTTTTTGTAGGGTGATATATACTTGCCTTGATTCATTGATGGATTATGGAAGTTAGACATGATAGCAAAATGGCCTACCATTTAGTAGTTTTTTATAAGGCCTAACATTTATGTCGAAAATTTTCTATGGTTCATTGGATGGATTATGGAAGTTAGACGTTATAGCAAAAGGGTTTATCAGTTTCCATCTAATGTTTTTGTTAATTTAGTACAAGGGTGGTTGGATGCACATCTCAGAGGTAGCAAATCCAGTTTTAGCTCTTACATTAATGGCAGCACTGCGAATTTCCAAGAAGGATTTAGCATGTCAGTAGATAAAAGGGATTTTACCTTTACAAAGGAGCTGCATGAGAAACTCGCACTAAATTTCTTTCCCATCCGATCTTGTCTGCTGAACAGATTGGGGAATGTTTATGTATCCAATTAAATAATTTGGACAAGATTTTAATGATGTTTTCATGTAATGTGTGTGTATGTATGTTTTTAAGACAAAGGAAATTTAATACATATGCAGATAATTTAATGCCTGGTATTGTTTTGGAACCATAATCGTTGTCAATCTCATTGTTTCTTTAAAAGATTGCTGTGAAATTGTTACTTCATTTTCTTCTTTCATTTGTTTTAAGATATTTTTGTTTGGAGAAAAGGAACTCTGTTTTTGTAATCTAAAAGACTAGGTATCTATGTCCCACATCTTGGGACTAATTGAATGTGCTTTTTGATATTGAAAGGAAGCTAGCATCTTTGGTTGAAAAAATGAAGGTGTTCCTGCTGAAGTAATTTCTACTTGATTTCAATTTGCCTATAAAACTTGTTGACTGGTGCTCAACAAGTTGGGTTTTTGTAGCTTGAATTGGAGTATAATTTAGGTTCGCTTTTTGCATGTGAGTGTTTTAATGGATTGGATGTTCTACCTGTATGTTTGTCAAATCTCAATCATGTTTTTGAGATGAGTTGTGCAGTAGTGTTGGTTGAAATTAATATGTTATTTATTCATTGAAAGCATATTGTTTCCCGACGGTGAGTATTTGATCAAATTATAATTTGTTGCAATTTTGTCTTGACAATTTATGTTTCTTTCTCTTTTTCTTTTCAAGTTGTACAAGGAGAAGAAAAGCCGCACAACTCGTTTCCCTGTGAAGAACAAATTTGAGGTTAACAGTTACACAATGTGTTTTAGCTGGGTTTGATGGGTTTGATTTTGTTTGGTGGGTAATGCTTGATTTTTATCATTGTGATAATTGTGATGATGGGATGGATATGGAGCTTAATTTTGCTACTGGTTTGGCCAATTTTGGATTTTGGTTTTTCTTACTTTAAAACAAAAATTGTTTCTTCACTAAGTGTAGTTCAATCTGATAAAACTGACAATGCAAAATGTTTCACAAATGTTTAATTTCATAATGGGTAATTTCAAACTTTTGTGAATGAGGTCTGCATTGGAATTGTAATTAATCAAGCCTTGTGTTTGATATACTCATCACAGGTAGGAAGCTTTTTTTTTTATTTTAAATTTCGGGTATCCATCCCATTTATGAACTTCCGCCATAAGTAATTAGGTTAATGAATCTAAACTTCATGCCTTTGAATATTCATCCCGTAAAATCTGTGTACTTTTGTTGCAGTGAGTTCTGTAGCATGGTAAGGAAGATTTTTATCTATACAATAGAGGAAATCAAGAGGTTGTCACCCAAGATAAAACTTACACTCAATGAAGAGGTCAAACCAGGAAAGCCAGATTCTGAAGCAGCAATCAACATCGAAGACCAGTCATCCATTGTGGGACCTGCATACTGATCTGCCCCGTTGTCTCTAGCTATATAATGAAAAATTGGAAAAAAAATTGGAAAATGGAACTTGATTGTCACATGAGATTCTGTCTGCTAGGATGATGCTATCTATGACAAAGTACACATGCTGGAAGAATTGGTTGAGTTTCCCTGCATGCTGAGATGGAGGGCGGCAGTGGCCTGTAATGCACATGCAATCTGGAGAGTCACTACTCGTGACAGGGTTTGGGTGTTATGGTTATTGGTTGTCTAGTTTTGCCAAGAGGATCTCATAGTGCTTGCTTGTTTGGGCGAATTGAGTCAGTGGTAGTCCTACTGGAGCAGCTCAAGTCCTCTAATTATATTGATCAACAAGAATACGATGCCTGCAAAATGAAATAAAGGAGCTTTTCTGGTAATGAACTTTACTTTTGGACACACAAATGCGCAATGAACTTTACTGTCTTTGATGACATTTTGTGTTATTTGTTTGATAGGAAGGTGATGCTGCTGTTGCCGTCGCTGAGGAGGTGAAGAAGAACAACCATGTAGTAAGAAAGTTGGAGACAAGAAGAACAACCATGTAGTAAGAAAGTTGGAGAAGTGTCAACAGATTTGCACCCTTGACCAACATTTGGAAGAGCAATTTGGTGGTGGTCGTCTATTGGCTTGTATCTCATCACGACCTGGACAGTGGCTGTGCTGATGGGTATGCGACTTTATTTGCCTATGTTTGTTTCTAGTCAGCAGATTTGTCATAGGCATATTAGTGTAGTTACCTTATTGCAAGGGCTGAAATCTGGATGATATCAGCTTCTTTTTATTGTTGTTTTAAAGTGAGGTATGTATGGGTCTTATGAAATTTTTACAGAAATATATTGGAGGGCAAATAATTTTATTTTAGTTTTTTATTCCCAAATGATACCCAAAACATGTAAGCTTCACACTATGTTAATTTCTGCAGGATGGGAAAACATTGGACAATGAGTTGGAGGTTGTTGAGGGAATGAAGCTAGATAGGGGCTACATATCCCCTTATTTCATCACCAACCAGAACAATCAGAAATGTGTAAGTTTTAGTTTGACTCAGCGATAACTATGTCTTGAAACTGTTAGAGGGCTGCTTGTTAAAGTTAGCAGCACCTCAAGTCCCTTTTTGCTTGATGATGATTATCTTCAAACTTGTGTATGTGCTGATAGGAATTGGAAAATCCTCTAATCATAATCCATGAGAAGAAAATCTCAAGTATTAATGATGTGGTTAAAGTATTGGAGTTGGTTTTGCAGGTTAGCATTTCTCTGGTTAGGTTCACTAGTTTCTTCGTTTTTACTATGAATTGGTTGACAAACTTTTGCTCCTTTTCAGAAGCAAAGGTCTTTGCATTTTGTTATATATTTCAGAACCAAAGTTATAAAAGAAAATGGTTTTCCTCTTTGTTAATTGAGAATCATCTGCAGTTATGATTTCAGATCTGTAGATAACCTGTTGTTGCTGATATTGCTACACGGGAGGAGAACAGAACAACTTGGAAAATGTGCAAGAAGGGAGAGCTAACTCATACAACGAAGAACAAATTGATGAAGTTAAGATCAAATTAGTAGAATTTGTGAGCTCTCCATTATTTATAATTATAGGTAGGAAGTATGTATGTAATAGAGCAAAGATTGGTTGACTATGTAATAACAATTGAATTGTCAAGTTTTATGAAAGAAATAATTTTTGCTTCTTGGGATAGTATTGTTAGGGTTCGGTGGCGATTTATTTTCCATGTCTAAATTGTAGTCTGTAATGGATGTGTGTGTATTGTATGTAGATTGACTTAATATTGTGGTCCTATTGCATGTGTATTGTGCTAATATTGTCTGTGTATTGTACACATAGTATAAATATTGCCACCGTATTGTATGTATATTGTGATGCTATTGCTGTCGCATTGCCATTATATTGCCCTAATATTGCCTCTCTAGTGTATGTATATTGCCCTAATATTGCTATTATATTGTATGTATATTGACTACGGCTCATCAATGGGTTTACGGTTTAGGCCATACTTCATTCAAAAAGAAGACGAGGATGAGAAAGAAACAACATGCCTTTCAAAAACAGGCAGTCAGGTGCATCATAATTGCACCGTAAAACATTGTAAGAAATTATTCTAAAAAAATAATAACAACTAAAAAATCATTTACAAAAAAAGGAAGGTATGAATAAACAGACAGAGAGCAAGATAGCGAATAGGGGGAGAAAGAGACAGAACGAAGCTAGAGAGAGACAGAGAGAGAGCTGCGCTACAGAAAGAAAGCAAAGAGAGAGAGCACTAGAGAGAGAGAGAGAGAGAGAGAGAGAGAGAGAGAGAGACTGCGATAGACAGATACCGAAGAGAGAGAGAGATGTGCCAGAGAGAGAGCTGAGTGAGCTAAGAGAGAACAAAATTTCTGAACATGTGAAAAATTAGCAATAAGTGGACAATAATTATATTTTTATAGGTGATATTGTAATACTATTGCTATCGTATTGTGGTTATATTGCCCTAATATTGCCTATATAGTGTACATATATTGGCCTAATATTGCTATTATATCGTATGTCAATGGCCATTTAGTCTAATAACAGTCTCCACTTCGTTGAAAGTGGCTCATGAATTCAAATCTCATGGACACGACAATTGTTATCCATCTTATATTAGCATGAATTGATGTTGACCTTTGAAATGATAGTTGGAGTTGCACATCGATTCATATTCAAAAGGAAAGTAATTCTCTCCCTCAATGAATCTTCGTTCAAAAGAAGGCAGCTATCAAATATTGGGTACAAAAATGCAAGATCCACAGTAAATTAATTGGGCACAAACCACATATTACAAAACTAGGATGATTTTTGGCATGCTTGAAAAGACAAGGGCCAAATACAACAGAAAAGAAAATCCATTCAAGCTTCTCACTAAACATGGCTCAAGCACTCGACCATGGTTTCAATCCAAACCTACCCAACAAGGGCATACCACGTGTCCATCATAACAGAAGAGTGGCATTTACAAAGCATGAACTGCAATATGTTTCTTTTTCTCCTAAACAAAATTGTTACTAAAATGGAACAAAAGATCCCTAACATAGAACAATACAAGCAAAGATAGTCAATTGTCACACACAAAATTAGTCCTCATCCATCCCTATAGGCTTATCTCTCTTACTAGGGCCACATGCTGGTTTTGCCATTATAATCTGCAAGATAGTCAAAGCACTGTCAACAACCTTTTTTTTAATGAAGGTATTAAACATTAAATAGGCTGCAATCAGATAGATTCATCATTTCTCACACATTTTTAGCTAGCCAGAAAACCCCCAGCATATAGATTTTCTATTTACTATCAAGCCTTCTACACTGAAGCCATATTCATTATAAAAGTTCAACATTTCCCAAAAGTAACTTTCAATTTTATTTTATTTTTCCAAGTTAAAAACTAACATTTGCGACCGTTCTTTTGAGTTATAAAGGAGTTTGTGTTCTGAGTACACACGTGCATACATGCATCTGTGCCAAGTTAGGGGAACTTTGAAAAAAAAAAAAGAGAAAAAGACTCCACAAAAAGTATAAAAGTATAAAATTAAATAAATAAATAAAAAGAATAGTCAACTAATTCATAAAGCCTCGACTTTTTTTTTTTTTTTTTTAAAAACTGTATGTAGTTTAGCATTTTTTCTGCTTTGGCCTCAAAGATGCAATCAGGTATTCAAAGATGTAGTTCATACCAAATTTGGTTCGTCAGGTTTAAGTAGAAGGCCTGGATCTGAAACTCTTACACTAGGCAGTACTTTACCCTGAGAATGATTTATATTCACTTCGTACCTTGTCAGGGTTGCTTGCCTGCATGCAATATAACCCCAAATATCAAATGTAGTTATAAAGCAGAGATACAAATTATATAAAACAGGTCACTATTGAATGACATCATTCAAGACATCAGTAAAGCCTTATGTGTAAAGTTTTCCGGCTCATGTGTGCCCACAGTTAGAACAAGCAAGCCAGGAGCATATGACAAAACTAAACTTATACATATCAAGTCTAAAAGAACAAATAATGTACAATAAGTAGGACCCTTTTTGCCAAAACAAAGCATATTGGATCCATATCAGCAAAGCAATAAGAATTGTCCAATTTGGAAATCTCCAACTCAATCACCAATGTCATAAATCAATTTTTGTTTAAAGTAAGAAAAAACAATTTTTGTTTTAAAGTAAGAAAAACCAAAATCCAAACCAGTAGCAAAATTAAGCTCCATATCCATCCCATCATCACAATTATCACAATGATAAAAATCAAGCATTACCCACCAAACAAAATCAAACCCATCAAACCCAGCTAAAACACATTGTGTAACTATTAACCTCAAATTTGTTCTTCACAGGGAAACGAGTTGTGCGGCTTTTCTTCTCCTTGTACAACTTGAAAAGAAAAAGAGAAAGAAACATAAATTGTCAAGACAAAATTGCAACAAATTATAATTTGATCAAATACTCACCGTCGGGAAACAATATGCTTTCAATGAATAAATAACATATTAATTTCAACCAACACTACTGCACAACTCATCTCAAAAACATGATTGAGATTTGACAAACATACAGGTAGAACATCCAATCCATTAAAACACTCACATGCAAAAAGCGAACCTAAATTATACGCCAATTCAAGCTACAAAAACCCAACTTGTTGAGCACCAGTCAACAAGTTTTATAGGCAAATTGAAATCAAGTAGAAATTACTTCAGCAGGAACACCTTCATTTTTTTCAACCAAAGATGCTAGCTTCCTTTCAATATCAAAAAGCACATTCAATTAGTCCCAAGATGTGGGACATAGATACCTAGTCTTTTAGATTACAAAAACAGAGTTCCTTTTCTCCAAACAAAAATATCTTAAAACAAATGAAAGAAGAAAATGAAGTAACAATTTCACAGCAATCTTTTAAAGAAACAATGAGATTGACAACGATTATGGTTCCAAAACAATACCAGGCATTAAATTATCTGCATATGTATTAAATTTCCTTTGTCTTAAAAACATACATACACACACATTACATGAAAACATCATTAAAATCTTGTCCAAATTATTTAATTGGATACATAAACATTCCCCAATCTGTTCAGCAGACAAGATCGGATGGGAAAGAAATTTAGTGCGAGTTTCTCATGCAGCTCCTTTGTAAAGGTAAAATCCCTTTTATCTACTGACATGCTAAATCCTTCTTGGAAATTCGCAGTGCTGCCATTAATGTAAGAGCTAAAACTGGATTTGCTACCTCTGAGATGTGCATCCAACCACCCTTGTACTAAATTAACAAAAACATTAGATGGAAACTGATAAACCCTTTTGCTATAACGTCTAACTTCCATAATCCATCCAATGAACCATAGAAAATTTTCGACATAAATGTTAGGCCTTATAAAAAACTACTAAATGGTAGGCCATTTTGCTATCATGTCTAACTTCCATAATCCATCAATGAATCAAGGCAAGTATATATCACCCTACAAAAAATACTGAATTCAATTATACAAGACTTAAGACATACCACCACTAGACAAACCTTCTTGTATGCGTCCCTCAAACATACCACGACTATGGAAATTTGGATTGCATGTAATTTTGCTTCCCATATTCTATTCAATCTTTCAAGCCTTCAGATAGAACATAACCTGCATAGTGCAGATGAAATCATAATTTGAAACAAAACTAATATACTAGAAATAAGAACCAGATTAGGGGGGAGAAACAGGATAATGACAACTAAATCTTTTAGAGGCAAAAAGCTTAACTGCCTATGATTCACCAATGACCAGAACAGGGTATTTCTTTCCTTTTCGGGACAAAATCTAGCAATAACCAAGTGTGGGGGAGTGCATGTTAAGAAGTAGCAATACTATTAGAATAAATTTTGACTATTCGGAGTTGCAGTCGTATTTTCCCAGTGTTACCAAGCAATTGTGGGAAAGGCCAAAAGAAAAAGGGTGATGCATACAAACTATCACTATTCAACATACCATTAGACCACTAAATGACACATCTCTTGCGAGTGTGGACCAGCATCTGTCAAATGAAAGAAAAATTAAATCTGCAATTGTTGGCAGGCAAAGACCTCCAGTATTTTACTGTGAACTAATGGCCTCATGGTGAACTTGATTGCATGTAGCACAACCTCACACTAATATATTCTTTTACTTCAATTTTTCTTCTAACACTCACAGATTTATTAATGAAATGTAGTTACAGGAAGGATGAATGAGATGTCCATCTAAAATCCTGTTAACGTTCTCAATCCCAAACAAAAAAATTAAGCCAAAACCAAACTAACTATTTGGATGACACACAAGGATTGCGTTAAGAGGCCAACAGTCTTCAAGACTCTTAATTCCCTGATCCCCATCATGATGAAAAAAAGAGAGAAGAGGGAAGGAGGAGGAGGGACCATACATTTGGATACCAATACTCAAAAATTTACTTTCTTACATATAATTTACATCAAGTTAAATTCCATCCATATGATTGCATACCAAAAAATTGAGCTTTACCCATTACATGTGAATGCTACATCGATAACATCTGTACTCTATGATCATACCTGAATTGCACAAAGATAAGCTTGGCTCTGAATACATGTCTTTACAGGTCCCCAAATGCCCTGAAAATAGCTACCAACATAAACTTATCCAAATAACAGAAGTTGTCGCTATTTCTATGCCATAAGGTCCCTCTAATCCAAATAACAGAAGTGGGAAAATAGCGAATTGGAAGCTTACCAAAGAAGTGCTTTGAGTCGTTTCACCTAAAGCATGTCTTTTGCTCGAGCTCGAGGGCTGTATCGCCATTGAAATAGCTCCCTCTCTCACTGGTTAGGGTTTGTGGATTTGTTGTTTTAAGTCAAAAGGGGGTGGATTTGGGGGCCTTGCACGATTCCATTATAGGGAAATAGCTCAAAATGTCACCCTTTTAATTGGATTTGGGTAGAGAAGAAAACAGAGAGGAACAGGAAGAACTGGGTTTTGAAGGCAAAGCTGTGGGTTTTGTAGGTTGTTCTTGATCTTCTTCTTCGTGAGAAGAGGCGTGGTCATAGAGAGAGAGAGAGAGAGAGAGAGAGAGAGAGAGAGAGAGAGTTGAGAGAGGAAGAGAGAACTATGAGATAGAGTTGAGAGAGAGCTGAGAGAGAAACCAAAAACTGACCAAAAGTGTTATATGGTCAATAAATGGGCAATAAGTATGTATTTATAGGTGATAATTGCAAAAAAATTGGGAAGCAGTGGTATTTTTAGTTAAAATTATAAAAATGGTGGCATTTTAAGCTATTTCCCAAAAAATTAAAGCAATCATGATGTATATGCAGGAAGGAATTTGTGAAAATTTGGATTTCATTTTCTACTGTTGAACTTTATTAGATATTGAGATGGGTGTTAGTTTTTTGGAAAAACAGTTTGAACGTGAAACATAGGATAACAGCAGTCAAAAAATCTTGCCAGTCCAGCCCATTAGCCTTGGTGGCACTGGCCAGGTACTAATATGATGTTTGTGTCTTTGTTCTTGCTCTGCTAAAGCTTGCACGAGCAAGTATTGTTCCTAATCAACATTGATGCTCTCCTTATCTAATCCTTGATCTTCTGCTGTGTTATATTAATTACAGTTTTTATTATAAACGGAGACGGGAGATTCGATCTTGTGCCTCTTCCAACATTGTGAAAAGATGCAAGAGCTAGTACTGTGCTGTATTTTCTGTTCTCATGTCATCTAGACTTGTATTTACCCATACAAAAAAGCCTTTAGTTTAGGAGGGGGTGAATGGAAAAAAGGTATACACCCTGGACAAAC
The DNA here is from genome assembly GCF_902201215.1 of Prunus dulcis. NCBI lineage: Eukaryota > Viridiplantae > Streptophyta > Magnoliopsida > Rosales > Rosaceae > Prunus > Prunus dulcis. Next base: position 22,313,944 of record NC_047653.1, on the reverse strand, counting down.
TAAAAAATCGCATAACTTAGAAGGAGAAGGTTTCCCCAAGCTTTCTACAACAAAAGCGAAAAAGTAAAAAAAAACAAATTGTGTCATACATGTAACATGTACAAGTTGGGACTCCATATGTGGATTTTGGCATTTGGTAATTGAAATTAAAGTTTTTTTTTTATTTCTTTTTGTTTGCATTTTGAAGAAATCCAATCTTTCATTGACTGGTAATACTAATAGGTATTCAGACTAGCATGCGTTTCTCTCATCTCTATATTGTGTAATAGAAAGCAAACTTTGGTTAATTTTCCAATTATATCCAATTTAGAAATATAAAAAATAGGAAAATTTACATAAATATCACCTGAACTTTTAGGTATGTGCACCATTACTATCTAAATTTTTAATTTTTATTATTAACCACTTGAACTTTATAGAGTTGCAATGTACCATCTATATCTAAACTTTCCGTTAAGTTTAAGGACGATTCCGTCAGTTCACAATAACTAAAAGACTTAACATTTTTAAAACTAACAAAATTAAATAATTAAATAATAAACCTAACCTAATTATTGTTCCACACCCCTTCCAACACAAATGCTTCCCCATTGCCCAGTAGCCTCCCCACCCTCTGCATACACCCTACTTCATATCTCTATCTCTCTCCACCGAATCTATAAAATATTTGGTGTAGTTTGTTGAAGAGTTGAAGTCATGATGTACGTAGAGAGTAGGGGAGGGGTCTACTAGGCAAGGGAGAAAATTGTTGATGGATGGGATGGGAGAAAGCATGGGATGATTTAGGTTAGGTTTTTCATAAAGAAAAAAAAAAAGTAATTATAAATTCCGTTAGTTTTAAAAATGTTAAGTTTTTTTTACTTATAGTGAATTGATGGAATTGACCTTAAAGTTAACGGAAAGTTTAACAGAGTTGATTTAGACATAGGTGGTACATTGTAATACTCTCTAAAGTTCAGGTGGTTAATAATAAAAATTAAAAGTTCAAGTGGTAATGGCTCACTTGTCTAAAAGTTCAGATAGTATTTATGTTAATTTCTCTAAAAAAAAAAAAAAAAAATTATAAAGAGTCTTTGTTCTTGTATGTGGGAAAAAGAAAAGAAAACAATCAACAGTAGTCCTTGAGTTATTTACAATCAGAAAAATTGAACTCTACATTGGGAAGGTGGGAATGCTTTGCTTGCTGCTATATATCTGCACATACTAACAATTCACAAATGAACATGACTATTAAAGATGGCTAAGGGAATCTGTACAACCAGAGGGAACAAATATTTCAACAGAAATTTTCTTCCATCTCCATCATGGCCCCCGGTCAGATTCTGTCAGGTAAGAAGTAGCTAGCTAGAGACTGGCAGAGTGCATTCCAATCGGACCTGACCTTGAGATCCAGTGAGAACATTAAGGTTAGACATCTTCATCATTGCCCGGACAAAGTCCATCCGGAAGGTTGATCCATCGTCTGAAGCATAAGCTCTCAACAATCTTGCTGTCCTCTAATTAGCCATCAATTGCTGATCAGCAAAGAGAAGTCCTCTGCCTCTCAACAAGCTCTGGTAGTAATGAGTGTCAAAGCCTGCCCCAGACAATACAGATGATGACAGTTGCTGAAAGTATGGCATCCCCCTCCTCGCAGGCTTCTCACTCATGCCCCTTGATGCCATTGGGGATGATGCTATGGATGCTTCCATGGGGGCTGCTGTGGAGGATGCCATGGGAGACGTTCTTGTTACCATTGTCTTCACAGAAAACTCTCATCTCATTGAAGAAACTAGGAGAAACAGTTGGGTCTGGTTTCCCTGTCCCCCTGAAGTTGTGAAGGCGAGACTGAATGAACTCACATCCAATCTTCCCAATGTTGTGCCCTCCTTCAGATATGAAACAAAACAAAACAAAAATCAGAAGGGAAGAATATGTCAAGACTGAGTTCTAAGTTGTGAGTTATCTAAACAAGAAGTTGGATGCAAGAAAACAGCTTAAAATGAAAGCTCATCACCCCACCTTGTTCATGTTATACCTAAAAAGTAATGTATGATAAAAAATCGGAAACTTAAACAATGTCTACTCAAAATATTCAATACAAAGAGAAATTGGAAAAGATAATATTAAAATAATGAAAATAATAGAAATATAATATTTTTGGTTGGATAACTTTTAAAATGAAAACTGGTTTTTGTATATTTTGGTTTGGATAATTTAAATGAGAAGATTGTTGTTGATCTAATTTAAATGTTGTATTTATCCGACTTTAAAAAAAAGAAAAAAAAAAGAACAAAAGTGGAAGGTTGACACATAATTTACATTTTCAAAAATGGCTAGTACACCATTTTTGTTTTCAAGTCCCATTTTCATTTAGATGAAAACTGGTTTTTTTTTAATCATATATATTTTTTATATTTTGGGTGTGTTGGTGAGATAAAAACCATAAGAATATATTAATCCTTGCGGAAGAAGAAATGATGTATGAACCCTAATCGTGTATGACAAAAAGAAAACAATCACAGTAGTTCTTGAGTTATTCAGTTTGATTTTGCTTAACCTATGGAACCACGAGACCAAACTTAATTATTTTGACAGACTCAAAGAAATCAAAACCAATTTGAGAAAACTCATAAATATCATGTCAAAAGCATCATATACCTAAATGAGCAGCAGGGTAGCTTCTTAAAATTCCTAGATAGAGTTTTCAGATTCCGAAGCGTTAAAAACCAGGAAAGAACAACTTGAACCCAAAAAAAAAAAAAAACGAAACTGTTACATCAGAACGAAAAACTCAGAGTTTCAAGATTCATAGAAACCAATAGCAACATCAAATTGAGTTGAGAATCATGCAATAAGAAACGCTCAGTATTATTGTGCATATTTACCTTAGCTATGCTTCTTGTGGCGGGAAGTTGAAATGAAGTTGAAATTCACCGAAAATAACTTAATTCGAAATTCGGTGCAACCCCTTCTCCTAACTTTGATCTCAAAGAAAAAGAAAGTGTTGCAACGAACATCAACTTATGTTACCAGGGTGAGAAGTCTCGAATGCAACTGCTCCAACGATTTTTTTTTTCTTTCTATTTTTATGAAAAGGTTTGAAGGTTCTGTCTAGTTATATAGACATGGGAAACCGACTTAAGCACAACTTAAGTTGGACTTCTTTGCTTCCTAGCTTTTAAGCCCAAAAAATAAATTATTCGTTCAAATGGTTCATAAAGTCTAATATTATTCGGTCCATTAATCCTACTGTTACATTTGACGGAAACATTGACAGAATGTAACAATAGGATCAATGGATCAAATAATTGAGTTGTGGACCATGTGAACGAATAATTTAGTTGAGAGACCAAAATGTAAATCGGGTATAAGAGAGGACCATTTGAGTAAATAACCCTTACTTAGAGAACTTTTAAAAAAAAAAATTAGAGAACTATGAAAGTAATTTTTTTTAAAGAGAACTATGAAGTAGTATTACAGCTGTGAAATTCTATTCCTATCTCTTTCCTCTCCTGGTAAAACTTGGACATGGAATTTTCTTATAAACAGAGAGAAAAAAAAAAACTATCAGAACCTTGGGGAAGAGGAAGTTATATATATATATATATATATATATATATATATATATGAACTCTAATCTTGTATGGCAAGAAGAAAACAATCACACTGGTCCTTGAATTATTCAATTTGATTTTGCTAAACCTATAGAACCACATGACCAAACGTAATCATTTGGAGTTAATAAAATGATTCCTTTTTTTGTTTTTTAAGTTATTTTGTTCTGATTGTAATGCCTCCATAGTTGAGTTCCATCATTATGAAGTCTCGGACATGGACATGGATTTTTGAAAAAGAAAAAGAAAAAAGAAAATCCCATTTTGTATATGGCAAAAAGAAAACAATCACACTAGTCCTTGAGTTATTCACAATCAGAAAAATTCAACTCTACATGGGCGGGAAGGGGATTAACATTCTGTAGTTAAACTTTCTTTGCTTTCTACTATATATCTGCAGGTCCTAACCATTCACAAATGAACATGACTAATAAAGATGGCTAAAGGAATGAATGTGGTCTAACATGGCTAAAAGTTTCTCTACTGTACAACCAGAGGGAACAAATATTTCAACAGAAATTTTCTTCAATCTCCATCATGGCCTCCGGTCGGATTCTGTCAGGTAAGAACTAGCTAGCCAGCTAGAGTGCATTCTAATCGGACCTGACCTTGAGATCCAGTGAGTGCATTAAGGTTAGACATCTTCATCATTGCCCGGGCAAAGTCCATCCGGAAGGTTGATCCATCGTCTGAAGCATAAGCTCTCACCAATCTGGCTGTCCTCTCATTAGCCATCAATTGCTGATCAGCAAAGAGAAGTCCTCTGCCTCTCAACAAGCTCTGGTAGTAATGAGTGTCAAAGCCTGCCCCAGACGATACAGATGATGACAGTTGCTGAAAGTATGGCATCCCCCTCGGCGCAGGCTTCTCATTCATGCCCCTTGATGCCATTGGGGATGATGCCATGGGTGCTGCCATGGGGCCTGCCGTGGGGAATGCCATGGGAGACGCCATGGTAGCTGCCATGGGTGATCCTTGGCTACTCTTCTCGTTACCATTGTCTTCACAGAAAACTCTCATCTCATTGAGGAAACTAGGAGAAACAGTTGGGTCTGGTTTCCCTGTCCCCTTGAAGTTGTGAAGGCGAGACTGAATGAACTCACATCCAATCTTCCCAATGTTGTGCCCTCCTACAGATATGAAACAAAACAAAACAAAACAAAAAAAAAAAAAAAAATCAGAAGGGAAGAATATGTCAAGACTGATTAATCTATTTCAGCTCAAAACATAAAGAAATGAAAAAGAAGAAGGAACAGAATTTGTTAGTTGAGTACCTAGAAGACTGACGGTTTCTCTGTCAGTAAAACCTCTCAGTGAGAACAGATGAAGTGTCTGAGTGATATTATCATCAGGTTTTGGAATCTCAGCCATGGCTTCATCATAATAGGAGCGGGCACTATCTCTTCTACCAGTGAAAAGTGGATAAAAGGGACCACCAGCCTGTCATTTTAGATAGGACAAACACTCAGAGAAGAATACTGAAACAAGCAGTCAGATAATACAGTTAAGTGCTCTGTAGCTCTTCCACTTAAATAATGAGGAACTACCAGCAAAAGAGTTAGTGAACAGCTAACTAATTCACAAGCACCAAAAGTTGAAGAAGTAAATGTGTGACAGTTTTGGTTTCTTACTTCTCTCTTGTAGTTCTTTTTTCTAATAGTAATTAGATGGAATGGAAAGAGAAGAAACTGGAAATTTTTGCCTTAGAGGTTGTTTAGAAGATCAAACGCTGAAAATTAAAACAGGACAGAATACGTCAAGACTCGTAGGAGCAGTAAAACATACCAGAACAACGCCATCTCTAGTGGCAAGAGCAAGTATGTCAGCACAAGATACAGCTGCAGGACAAACATTTTCGAGCACCTCCTTGATCTGATCAATTTTATCAAATCCCTTCAAGTTCTTATTTGGCACAGCCTGCTTCTCTACGGAATGGTTTTTATTCCCATTGCTGTGATCCAAGAGGACTGAAGCATCACAACCCTGATTCAAAAACCCCACAACATTAAGAAAGACAGATAGAATTAGACAGAAACCCACGTAAGGTAATCATAGCCCAACTAAGGTTAGAGCCAATACATGCTTGATTAAAAAGCCAGAAACTAAGGTTAGAGACAAAAGACTCAAAGAAACGAAAACCCATTTCAGAAGAACTCAAAAATATCATGCCGAAATCATCTTATAGCATTGTAGTTTAACATTCCCAGATAAGAATTTTCAGATTCTCAAGTGTTAAAAACCAACCATAAAAGAACAACCCAGAGTTTCAAGATTCATAGAACCCAATAACAACATCAAATTGAAGGTAATAATCCGAATAATCAGAATCAGATTCCAATACCCTGAGCAATCAAAACCCATTTGAGAAACCCACACAGGCGAAGAAAAGGACGACCAAGATTAAAAGCAGAAAACCTAAAGCAATCAAATCCTATTTGAGAAAACCCCACAAGAATGAAGGAAATTACCACAAAGATTAAAAGCAGAAAACCCCAGAGCAATCCAAACAAAAGCCATTCATAGATGAAGAAAAGAACCATCAAGACTAGAAGCAGGAAACCCACACAGATGCAGAAAAGTACAATCAAGATTAAAAGCAGAGGACCCAGAGTAATCAGCACAAAAGCTATTTGAGAAAAAAAACCTCAAAGATAAAGAAAAGAAGAATCTTGGTATACCTGAATGAAGCAATCATGGAAAAAGAGGCGCAGAAGCTGAGCAGAGACATTCTTGTGCTGGGAGTAAATCTGAGCCATCGTAGACCTCACAATGGTCTCAGCTTCAGGGCATGTATCTCGGTAGAAATCGTACTCGATGTTCGTTGCAGCAGAATCTGTCATCTCCATGAAGAAATCTTGGCCTCCATCCGCAGACGCCAGAGAAACCACTTTGACCAGTGGTTCATGGGAGGAGAAAGAGAGAAAGGCTCTCTCTGACTCGCCTCTTGGGATGCTCCATGACAGAAGCACAGAGAAAATCACCACCAGAGCAAAGGCCCACCCTTTCATTGCACTCATCATCCTCTTTCTTTCTCTCTGGCTCGCTCTTCTTCGGAGTGTGTGAGAGAGCGGGAAATGAATAACTGAATGAGTTTCTCCGTTTGGGCTGGGACCCGTTTTTAAAGAGGAGTTGGTTAATTCGGGTTTAGCATATTTTCAATTTAACCCTCAGACTTGGGAAAGTTACAGAGATATTTCTTTTAAGGCCGTACTTTCAATTTTTTTAAAGGGAAAATTTTGTTTTAAATAAAGATTAGCTCATTTTCATGGGACACAATTACACAAATTTTATTTTTCTTTAATTTTAAATTGAATTACTAATACAAAAATATTAATAATAAATGAAATAGCTCAAATGGGACACGCTTAATTTAAATTGTCTTACTACAAAGTTGTTTACTGTTGCATTTTTTCGTAGTTAATTTTGATTAAAGTCATACTAATGTGTGTGCGAGTGCGAAAGAATAAAAGTGGGATTAAGATAACGAGTTCGTCTGTTCAGAAGTCTATCTATACATGAAAAGATAGAACGAGGTGACTGTTTATGGAAATTGGACAAGTGCACGATCAATGCTACGTGAACACAAAGAGATGGAGTACTTGATTGGGGAAGCAATGCTTCATAGATCGAACCCCTCAAACGACTTGCCCCCAACCGCTATGGAAGCAATCACTTTCAATTAATGTTGCAATTCCCAATCAAATCCTGGATCCACTTAATTTCAAACTCCATCCTTACAAGTTCTTTCTCAGCTACCAACTCATCACATTTAACCTTGATATGCAAGTTATTTCACATACAACTAAGTGCTTCCAAGCAGGTTGATAAGTGCTTCTAGCAGGTTGATAAGACCTTCTGCATCGAACCCCTCAAATGACGTGCCCCCATCGCTATGGAAGCAGTCACTTTTATTAATCTCTTGCAATCCCAATCTAATCCTAGATTCACTTAAGTTCAAACTCCATCCTTGCGGCTTCTTTCCCAACCCCAAACTCATCACATTTAATCTTGATATACAATTTATTGCACATTGAAATAATTGCCTCCAAGTAGGTTGATAGGTCATTCTGCATCAGACTACAAAGAAGGTTGATAGGTCATTCTCTGAAGGGATGGAATCAGTAGGGTTGTAATCCATTTTGTTAGGAAGAGTAAAGATAGAAAAGGCAACTAATGTGGTAGTTCTTCTAATTGACACTAAGGAAAGTCTATTTATACATGAAAAGATGGAACGGTGTGATCGTTGATGGAAACTGGACAAGTGCTCGATTAGTGCTACATGGACACAAAGAGATGAAGTTGATTGGGGAAACGATGCTCCGTACATCAAACCCCTCAATTGAATGTGCCTCCATCGCTATGGTTTCCAAAGGCTTTACACAAAAGGAAGGCATAGATTATTTTGATACATATGCTGCAGTTGCTAGAACAACAACCATAAGAGTTCTCATAGCCTTAACATCTCTTTACTACTTTGAAATTCATCAAATAGATGTCAAAACAACATTCCTAAATAGTGAATAAAGATAAAGAGATTTATATGCATCAACCGGAGGGTTTTGTCATGCCTGCACAAGAACACAAGGTGTGTAAGTTAATAAAATCATTATATGCTTTAAAACAAGCACCAAAACAATGGCAAAAAAAGTTTGATAAGGTGATTGTTTCCAATGGTTTTCGAATATATGATTAAGACAAGTGCGTTTATAGCAAGTTTCAAAATGGAAAATGAATTATCATTAACATATACGTAGATTATATGTTAATCTTTGAAACTGATTTAGAAGTTGTAAACACAACGAAGAAATTCTTATAATCTAGTTCTTAAACTTAGTAGGTTTACAAGTAATCGTAGTCAATTACATCGAAATGCAAAATCTAGAATATCAAAATACCTTAATGTTAAGGAATTTGGTATAATGGAAATCCTACAGTTTTGGGAGGATATACGGATGCCAATTGGATAAATGATTATGAAGATCATAAATCCACAAATGGCTAGATTTTCACACTTGGTGAAGGTGCCATGTCTTAGGGCTCAAAGAAACATATATGCATTTCAGATTCCACCATGGCAGTTGAGTCATGTAGCCTTATAGCCTCTTGTACTAAAGAAGCAGAATGGCTTGTAAATCTAATGATAGATATACCATTATGGCCAAAGCTAATGCCTCTTATCTCTATATATTGTGATAGTCAAGCAATACTATCAAAGGCTTATTGCCAAGTATATAATAGAGAGTCTAGACACGTTGGTCTAAGACACAGTTATGTGAGTCAACTGATAAGTGATGGGGTTCTAACCATCAATTTTGTAAGATCATGTCAAAATTTGGCGGATTCGTTAACTAAAGGATTTTCATGTGGGATATGGTGTCTAAGACATCACAAGGGATCGGATTAAAGTCCATTTCACAAAGTCACTAATGATGAAAACTCAACTCAGCACTTGAAACATCAAGTCCTTGAGTTCAATGAGCCAAATACATCATATGATTGTGGTTGCAAGCACTAAGTGTTCTAGGAACATGAGAACACTACTTATATATTTTATATCCAAGGTACAATGTTTGGTAACTGTAGTGTAGGAAAAAGGTTGAGTTACGACTCTTAATAAACATAAATTGAAAGTAGACCTGGCAATATTGTCCACGATTCGCTAACACGACATGAATTCACACGAAAAAATCAGTATTCGGGTTGGACTTATCGAGTCGGGTTAAGAACGGGTGGACCTGTTAGACATCAGTTAAGCTAACAGATCGTGTCAGTGTCATTTGCAAATCCACGTTAACCCGTTAAGGGCATGGAAATGCTACTATTTTGGACAAGATATCTGAGGCAAGCTTTGAATTTTTTGTTATGGAGAAATGCAAATCTATAATGGCAGAGACCAAAGGCCCTTTCTTGAGTGGTGGTGGTTATGGGTTTTTGAAATTAGGGGAGGGAGATATAAGGGACGCTCATAGCAAGAGTAGTTGTGTTTGACCATTTTTTTCATTCAGTTTATCTATTTTTTTATTTTATTTTATATATTCTTAACGTGTTGTTTAGTATTATTCAAGAATTGTAATGGGTCGTGTTCGTGTCAGGTATTTTCCACCCATTAACTTAACAGGTCGTGTTATGTCAACCCGTTAAGAAAAGCGGGTTGACACGAATACAGCAAACACAACTAGTTTGCCATATAGAATTGAAAGTATTTAGTTACAAGGTTACTACATGTTTACCTGTATGAGTGTTAAGGGTGGTGCTGCCTTCTATGTGACTTAGGACTAGTCTCTAAAGCACTCAAGAAAGTGGGTATAGAGACAAGGCCAATCCATGTGTCGGTCAATTGAAACACATGAGGGGATTCAAAGATTTGTATGTGAATGTATGTCTGGTTACTCATATAAGATCACAAGTTCAAAGCAATTCTACTTAACCATCTTGATTACCTTTCATGTATTTTCACTAACCTAAGATTTAAGTCCAAAAGACATGTTAGTTTCTGCACAAGGATTTCAAGGAAATTACTCAATAAATTTTTCTAAACATTTTAAGAGTTTTACTTAAGTTTTGTTTTGACATATTTTGAAAATTGTGGAGGATTGTTGGAACTTTTCGAAATGAAACAGAGGACGACTAGCCATGAACAGTAGACAACCAGTCGAATTTGGGTTGCGGCTTCTTCGAAGCTTACTAGAAGATAACAACCGGTCGGTTTGTAGCATGGGGTGTTTTCCATGTACCTTTTGAGTTGTTGGATGAGCCTCTTGATGCCAAGACGTTTGTGAATCATGTATGAACGTTAGAAACACTTTAGATACATGAATTAAACATGAAGACAACCTCTTACATGAAAAAAAATGCCCTCATTGAATTGGAGTTATATCAATTCAGAAAAAACTCAAACTTCTCTATAAATAAAAGGAGGATTCTTTACAAAAAAACTTACATTTAATCCAACTTCTATCACTAACCTAAGATTTAAGTCCAAAAGACATCTTAGTTTATGCACAAGGATTTCAATGATATAACTCAAGAAATTTTTCTATACATGTTTTCAAAACCTTTAAAAGTTTTACTTAAGTTTTGTTTTAACATATTTTAAAACTTGTGGAGGATTGTTGGAGTTTTTTTAAATAAAATAGCTAACAATCGGTCGTAAACAGTAGATGACATGTCGGATTTGGGTAGTGGCTTCTTCGAAACTTACTAGAAGATAACAACCAGTCGATTTGTCGCATGGGGTGTTTTGTACGTACCTTTTGAGTCGTTAGATGACTCTCTTGATGCAAAGATGTTTGAAACTCATGTATGAACGTTAGAAACACTTTAGATACATGAATTAAACATAAAGACACACTCTTATATGAAAAGAAGTATCCTCATTGAATTAGAATTATATCAATTCAAAAAAGACTCAAACTCCTCTACAAATAGAGGAGGATTCTTTGCAAAAATAACTTACATTTAATCCAACTTCTATCTTAACTCTCATCCTTCATATTTAATAAAGAAAAAACCATCTAGAGACTATAATCTGCAGTGATAACCTCTAGACATTAATAGTGTGGCAATTCTAAAATGAGTTTGGGTTAGTCTTCGAGTGTGTAACTCATTGACAAACAACACAACTATTGTAATCCATAACACTTATTTCCATATCTCTTTGCACCCAAGTTGTGGGGGAAATAAAGTTTGAAAGATAGCATTTATGTGCCTTGAAGCAACCTTTCATATCTTTCATCTTCCATAGCCATTCCCACAGAGATACACATTTCCAACATTATGATCAATTCTCTACCCCTGCATCTTGCCCACAATGCACTATTAAGGAGCATAACAACACCTTGGTCTTCTCCAAATCAAATCACAGGCACCTTCTTGTGAATCACAAGCCAGCCTAAAATATGGACCTCATCTAGTAAGCTATCGCAAGCTTTATTCTCACCATTAAACTCTTATTTCTTACCTCGTCCATCAACTCGTTTGACATCAAAATTGCATCCAAGATCTGGTCTACTTTTAACAAATGAACATTGAAATGATATCACTCCAGAACCTGTCTTAACTTTGATGCCAAAATCTTGGCAATAATCTTACATAAGCTTGTCACTAGACCTATTGGTTCCCAATCTCCTATCTTTAGTTAATCTGTCTTCTTTGAAAAAGCAAATATAAGTCTATGTAAGATTTCTTCTTTGGAGAATAACTCTTCAAGCTTACCCCTAACATTAGGTCTACAATTAGCCCTCATTTTGTCTTAGTATCATCTAGGTACTTGATTTTGGCCCATTCCTCCTTTTTGTCCTTCCTTTTACCCCCAAATCCCTACACAAAATGTTTAGTTTGTTTAATTATTTTTACACTATAATTTATGCTAAACCTTCCCACCGCTGAAAGTTCCTTTCTTCCTGCATTTCCTTGGAAGTGACCTTACTAAAAGGTCATCTGTCTTGTGTTGTGAAAATAAATTAGTCTTTAGAGTGTGACGTATTATGAATCCTAAGCTCGGCAAGTCCTCATCTTGAGGTGTTGAAGATAATGATCAATGAAATAAAAAGGATAATGGAATGTATGCGCCAATCAAGCATATCATGAATCCTAAGCTTGACACTTGAAACAATATAATCTTTGATTCTTAAATTTGTCCTACATCTTGTTTAAAAAAAATAAGAAAATAAGAAAATAAAATAAAAAACCCCAACATGAGGAGAAACAAGTGGAAAGTGTAAAATGAAGCGATAGAAGGGTATTATAACATAACATGCAGATATATGAGAAAATCAATTGTTGAGAAGGAATTGTAAACTTAATCTTGGGTAAAATCATAAGACCCAATCCATGACCCAAGATCTTGAACTTTATGATTGTCACAATAGCGTTAGGCGGAAATTCAATTAGACTTAAAATACATATGTACCTTGAATGATTAGTCATCTACCATATCAAGATATTTATCTTGAGCAATCTGTAGGCGAGCCATTAGTGTAGAGGAAATAGGTTTCTCTCTCTAGCCTTTTGCACATTAGAAAACCCAAATATGTGTTTTCATCAGTGTACGCATAAGATGGGTATGTGCACTATTATAGGCAGAGAGAGGACCCATTTCCTAGTGAAGCCCATAATCAATTACCACTCATCACAGTAATAAAATAGGAAACTACTTCTTTTTATTTGATCAATATAATTATTCTGAATAATATTTATTAAACCAATTGAACAATTTATTTATCACAACGGTCACTTCATATGGGCCACACAAAATATTAATAAGTTATTCATACATTCTCCCACTTGGCTCATATGATAAATATACTTTATAGTTCAATAAATAAACATTAGGTGCGTGATACATTCAAAATAATCCTCACTTTCATATGGTAGACATGAATACCGTATTTAAGCAATTGTTTAATGTGAATCATGGCGGTTGTTCATCAATAAGCGATATAATCCCTTCCATGTACCACAACATTAACAAATTGCCTAATCATAAGTGACAAGTATCATAAAATTCCAATAATGTCTTTGTCAGAGGCTACTCCTGTTATCATTCATTCAATCTCATTCCTGTATACATCTAAAGGAAAACAGGATATAACATAAACATATTCAATTATTGAACTCATAGTGTCAAAACAAATAAACTGTCATCATTCAAACCACAACATCATAAATACTATCATGGTTTATGACCAAGAACAGTCCCCTCAACATAACTATTAGTCTTTGGTCAGAACCTTTTACTTGGTTTGCAAGCATAAGTTTTGTCCTTATAGACACTCTTTATTTATGAACTTCCTTAATAACAAGGTATTTAATTCCATTATGTTTAGCACTCTTAGAACTTTGTCATTCATGGAGAAAATGACAATTGCGCTATCAACATAAATTCTTAGCGGCATGGCAATAAAACATAAACACCAAGTCCTAAGATTAAAACCTGCAACTTTAATTCATCAACTATGGCCTCAAAACAAACCATATATGCATAATGAATTCTCGTTGTGCTTTTAATGTTCCAATTCACTCTTATGGGCATTACATAATGCTAAACTTGTCCCATTTCTGAATTGGAGCAACATTAATGGATAAACATTATTCCGTATCATGTGTCTTTAGAACACTTATAATATATGCTTAATGAGACAAACTTAACAATTCGTGTGATCCATTCTAGAATATTTCAATTCCAATCACAAAAATTGTCTCATCCATATATTTCATTCAAGGTTCTTAGAGAAAAGCTTCATGGTTTCAACAATAAAAACCAAGACCAATATATAACAAGCAAAATAGCATAAACATCCAAAATGAGAAATATAGACTTACTCCCACTAACCTTGAGACACATACAACAATTAATAGTGCTTTAAAAAAAATATTACATTATTGAACTTTACATACCATAATCGCTAAATTATTAATTTTATAAAATAAATTTTTCAGTTACAAAGCATGTGTTTCTTTTAATAAAAGAAAAGTCCTATGGTTCATTCATACAGACTTCTCTATTAAACACTCATATAATATTTTATCTTTCACATCTATACAATGTAACTCTAATTCATAATGAGTTACAAATACCATTATATGATTCCAAGTGAGTCATTCTTAGAAACAAGTGAGAATATCACTTTATAATATATGCATTCTTTCTTAGTTAAAGCGTTGGTCAATAGTGTGTCTTTATATCCGTCTATATTGTCATTGGAGTTGTATGTAGTCATGAAGACACCCTTACACACAACTCGTCCTTCGTAGGCAAATCGACGAAATCACAAACTTCGTTTTGAGGAATTGATTTCAACTCGTTATTTATGGCATAAATCTATTTAGTAGAATGAATATATGTTCAACGACATGTCACTACTAGAAAAATGCTCTATAGGGACTCTTTATTAGAGACTGATATAAAAACAGTCTCTATAGAATGCTATTAGAGACTGATGAAAGAAACAGTTCCTATAAAATGTTATTGGATACGGATTAATAATTTTCATGACTAATTATTTGAATAAAGTAGAGAATAAAGCACGAAAAAACTGAAAACCAAGGATGAAATGTAACCAAGGATCCAATAACATATGCTACATATTTGAATTAATTAATTGTAACATATGCTACATATTTGGAACCAAGGATCAATTAACAAGACATTAGTTTTGGGGTGATTTAGTCAGGAACCAATTAATCTTTCAAAAGAAAAACAAAACTAAGAAGTGGGTTTTGGTTATAATGGAACATTAGAATTTACATATATTGAAAGCAGAGTAGTCGTAGCTAGGCATCATTGTTTTACATATGCACTTAAAATTTACCTAAGTAATTTTGTCATCATTGTTTTAATTACTAGCTAGTTTTAAATTTTGGTTTACAGTTTAGGTCATCAGGGGATTCTATTGCCCATGTAGTGGTTGATGGCAAGTAACTCGTGCGTATATTACATATTGGCTTCGTGGATGTGCTTTAAATAGGTATGTAGTGCACTGCTCTTGGTTTGCTTTCATTCATTACAAATTGTGAATCCCGTGGCTCTTCTTGTTTTGTACAATTAGACTTGATATTTGCAGCTGTTGAACTGGATCCTTAATGTATTGGGAATGTTTTTGTAGTTTTAAAAATATAATCCCATCCCTAGTTGTCGATGTTTTATAAGCAGTATGCAATTTTGAGACCATCTGTAAGGTTTGAGTATAAGAGAGTGAGGCAGTTGTCTTGTCTCTTCCACTTTCAGTGGATAGACAATTGCCTAGTTGAAATTAACTGAAAACAATGTTCTAAAACAATTTCTTTCAAATTTTATATTTGGATATATTGGTAGTTTTAAGAAGCAGAAGATGCCTGATTCATCAACCTGAATCAGTACAAGTCCAAATCCCCCCTCTCCACTTCTTGTTTAATTTGTTTATGTATCATTGATTGCATTAATTCTTTCTGCTAGTCTAAACTTGTACTATATTTATATATCTTATCATCATATCATGATGACTTTGACAAATTAGTTGTTGGTCTGGATGTTGACCTGCATTTTATAATTATCACATATAGATGTATTTTGTGTATCATTTCCTTAGTGTGGTGGCTATTAGAGTTGTTGTTACCTTGGGTAGTTGATTGTCTTATGCATATTTGGGTAGAGGAACTTACCCTTTTGTTCATGAATTCTCATGTCTGATTTTTCCCCCTTCGTTACTTGTGAAAAATGTGTTTCAATTGATTAAGTTGCAGTTCGTACAAAGCCTCTAAAGATTGACCATAACTTAGTCAAGGTAAAATCTTATGTTTTGGATAAATATTTGTCTTTTCCAAACGTGTTTATCCTATGTTTTCTGCTACCCTATGTAAAGCATGTTTGGAGGATACCATTTTTATATCTAATTGAGTAATTCCCTTGGTGCTGCAGAGGAGGTTGATGTTTTAACCTTCAGCCTATATTACTCTTGTTAGGGACTACATGGTTATTTTCTTTATATAAATTTTTTTTCCTTTTTGAACATACTATCAATGAGCAAGGATTGTTAAAATGACAAGAAATTGAATCGCTTCTTGTTTGGTGCTTCTGCTTTTCTGATATAATAATAGTGTAGATTTTGTATTAAACTAGATTAAGGGAGGGTTATTTCCTCTTCTTTTGGTGGATTGTTTTACAACCCAATAACTTTTGTAGGAATATAAACATATGTTTACCTTTGTCCCTGGGATCTACACTCTTACTGCTTCAGGGGCTTTATTAGAAAATTGCAAGTAACACACAATGCTTTTCCTATTTTGCTTGTTAGTTATATAAATTTCCAATAATTGGGTAGTGGCTTCTCGTTTTCTTTATTTTCAGGTTGCTTTAAATTTGGTGCATGAATAATTTTGACTGCTTCAAAGTATGCATGTCTTTTCGCTAGTATGTTTTTTGGTCTTTAACCAAGCTTTGTTGGGGAAGTGATGTTTACTTTGTTTGTTTTTTGGTTGAGAGTGTCATTGCTTCAACCTGTGCTTTTAATTTTTTTTTTTGTTTTTAGCGTGCTATTAATATTAAGTCCTTAACTAGTATCTTCATATATAATATTTATTGGGTGAAGAATATTGAAGAAAATATTTTGAAGTGCTGGTGTAATTAAATTCACTTGTTGACCAGAATGGCATGCTTTGGATTTTGATGCCATTTTTTTTTATGTTCTAATTGTACAAGAGTAATGATTGAATATGCTATTGTTAAATTTCTTTGACCTAACTTCATTTTAAAGGACTAAATATATACTAGATTTTATTATTTGTTGAACACATTAATGTAACTTGGTAAATATGATTGAATTGTGCCCAACCAAAAGGCAACTAATAGACGAAGAAGAAATATTATCAAGGGGTTGGAGGATAGCAACGGTTGCTGGCGTACGTCTCAACGAGGAATAACATCCATTGTAATTGATTATTTTGGAGATTTGTTCCGCTCCAGTGGGCCAAGTATGATGGAGGAAATTCTTTCTGCCTTGGAGCCTAAAGTGACGGCAGATATGCAACAGGTACTAATAGCAGATTTCTCGTATCAGGAGATTAAAGATGCAGTTTTTCAAATGCAACCTTCAAAAGCACCTGGTCCAGATGGTCTCCCTCCTTTGTTTTATCAAAAATATTGGAGAATTGTAGGTGATGATGTAGTGGCTGCTATTAGAGCCTTTTTACAATCCAATGATATGTTACGACAACTAAACCATACTTTCGTGACTTTGATACCAAAAGTTAAGGAGCCACGAACCATGGCTCAGTTGCACCCCATAAGTCTATGTAATGTTCTGTATCGTATTGGAGCAAAAACTTTAGCGAATCGTATGAAGTTTGTTATGCAGAGCGTTATTTCAGAAAGTCAGAGTGCTTTTGTCCCTGGACGGTTGATTACAGATAATTCTATAGTGGCTTTTGAGATCGCTCATTTTTTGAAACAAAGGAGACGAGGACGGAAGGGGAGTTTGGCCCTGAAATTGGACATGAGTAAAGCATATGATCGTGTGGAATGGGAGTTCTTGGAGAAAATGATGTTGGCTATGGGTTTTCCTATTCCATGGGTAAGGATGGTTATGGATTGTGTGACAACTGTATCCTACTCATTCTTGGTGAATGGTGAACCTACTCGGATTTTATACCCAACACGGGGATTAAGGCAAGGTGACCCTTTATCGCCTTACTTGTTTCTTCTTTGTGCGGAAGGTTTTACCACGTTGCTATCAAAGGCAGAACGCCAAGGGCAGCTGCAAGGGATCGTTATTTGTAGGGGAGCTCCTACAGTCAGCCACTTATTTTTTGCAGATGACAGTTTTGTGTTTGCAAAGGCGACTGATAATAATTGTGGGGTGTTAAAGCACATTTTTGAAGTGTATGAGCGTGCTTCTGGGCAACAGATAAATTGTCAAAAAAGTTGTGTGGCTTTTAGTACCAATATTCATATGGATACCCAAAGCCGCTTGGCTAGTGTATTAGGGGTTCCTCGGGTTGACTCTCATGCAACGTACCTTGGCCTCCCAATGATGTTAGGCAGAAATAAAACCTTTTGTTTTCGATACCTAAAGGAAAGGGTCTGGAAAAAATTACAAGGTTGGCGTGAACAGACTTTGAGCATTGCAGGAAAAGAGGTATTGTTGAAGGTAGTTGCCCAATCTATTCCCTTATATGTTATGAGCTGTTTCCTTTTGCCTCAGGGGTTATGTCATGAGATAGAACAAATGATGGCACGTTTTTGGTGGGGTCAACAAGGGGAAAATAGGAAAATTCATTGGATGCGCTGGGAGAGATTATGTAAAGCGAAGACTGAAGGTGGTATGGGCTTTAGGTGTTTGCAGGCTTTTAATATGGCAATGCTAGCCAAGCAAGGTTGGCGTTTGGTTCATAATCCCCACTCATTGGCGAGCAGACTTCTCAAAGCCAAATATTTTCCACAGACCAACTTTTGGGAAGCTATGCTGGGGTCAAGGCCATCTTGTGTTTGGAAGAGTATATGGACGGCTCGAAAAGTGTTGGAAATGGGATCAAGATTTCAAATAGGTGATGGAAAATCAGTACGAATTTGGGGGGATAAATGGGTGCCTAGGCCTGCCACTTTTGCTGTGATCACTTCCCCCCTAGATGGTATGGAGAATACCAAGGTGAGTGAGTTGATTTGTAATGAGGGCTCTCCACAATGGGACCTCCAGAAACTCAATAATCTTTTTTTACCTGTGGATGTGGTTGACATTGTCCGAATCCCCCTGAGTATTCGGGCACCACCAGACCGGATTGTATGGAATTATGATAAACATGGTCTATTCACGGTAAAGAGTGCATACAGAGTGGCCTTGCGAGTTACTTCTGGTGATGAGGACGAGTCTTCTTCATCCAATTCAGATACTAGTATGCTATGGAGACATATTTGGAATGCCAATGTACCTACAAAGCTTAAAATTTTTGCATGGCGTGTAGCCCATGATATTCTTCCTACCAAGGCAAACTTAATTAAGAAGGGGGTTGATATGCAAGACATGTGCATGTTTTGTGGTGATATCACTGAAAGTGCTCTGCATGTTCTTGCTATGTGTCCTTTTGCAGTGGCTACTTGGAATATTTCTTTGTTGACAAGGCATGCTCATCAGGTACGTTGTCATACAATGAAGGACTGGCTGAGAGAAATGCTGGAGGGTACAAGTAAAGCGCAACGGGATCATATTATCACTTTGTTATGGGCTATATGGGGAAATCGAAATGCACTGTTGTGGCAGGGAGTCCAGCGATCTCCACATGATGTCGTGGGTTTTGCTCAACAGTATGTGCATGAATTTAGTACGGCAAATGATACTCCGTCCAAAGTAACTGATCGGGTGCGGGATCCAGTGCGTTGGGCAGCACCACCGTCAGGCCGCCTCAAATTTAACTTTGATGGAGCATTTGATCCTACTTCGGGTAGAGGGGCTGTTGGGGTTGTTGCCAGAGACGCGGATGGAGGTTTTGTGGCGGCAGTGTCAAAATCAGTTGGGGAAGTGCTGTCGGCTGAACATGCAGAAATTCTTGCAGCCCGTGAAGGGGTGGCTCTTGCTCTCTCACTTGGGACTGCATCTCCCATATTCGAAGGGGACTCTGCTGTGGTGGTTTCAGCAGTTAAGCGAGCAGGACAGGATTATTCTAACATTGGTACCATTGTTGAAGATGTAAAGCATCTTCAGCAACAGTTTCCTAGCTCTCTTTTTCAATTTACTCCTAGGGAAGCAAATGGTGTTGCACACCGACTTGCTCGTTTTGGTTTGCATAATGTGGACAACTTTATTTGGTTTGAGGTGCCCCCTGATCTTATTCAGGACGCCTTGTGTGATGTGTTAAGTCGGGGTCAGGCACATTGTCCCCTCCGTTGTCATTCCTCACTTTATCAATAAAGTTTCCCTCGTTCCGTCGAGGTTCTCAAAAAAAAAAAAAAAAAAAATATTGGGTAGCAGGTTTTGAGAAAATGAAAAGGAAATTAATTGGAAATGGGGAAGAAAAAAAAAACCATAAATGTTTTAAAGGCACGGATGGAGGATGGGTTACAAATATATAATAAATTAATATAAATGCACTGATATCTGTACCTAGGCAATGCATTAGTTACAGATGTATTTGGAATTAATGTACGCATATTGGGTGCTAAGAATGTGGGACCCATTGCAAAAATTAGGCACTGATTTTTATAATCAGTGACATATTATCAATAGAGGACCCCTCTAAAAGACGCTGATATATATCTGTCCCTAATACTACAATAGGCACTGTTTTCAATCCTTAAAGAAGCCAGAAGGGACTGATAACACTCAATCTCTTTTGAGCCTTTTTTTAGTAGTGTGTGAAAATAAAATCAAAATCTTGCTTGACACTCATAGTCAGATTCTTGTAGATATACCAAATAATCACTTAGAGTAGCAGATACCAATACACTTAATGTCTTGATATCATCTTAATGCTATTCTTTGTCGTTCTCTACTATACTTTCATTGTTGAAGAAGTCATAATGGAGTGATTAGTTATTCATTGTTGTTAAAACTGTTCCCAATTGTAGGAACAACAATTTCATTATGAAGTATGCATGCAAAAATTTGCATACTAACTTCTCATAAAACCAATTTTCTTGGTTATCCACTCCCACTAATTTCACCATTTAAAATAAAACTGACGGTACTGATTTCTAGTTAGGATATTAAAATCTATACCATTTGGAATTTTCTAGGTAACTAATAAGGTAACCATAAAACATTCTGAAGGTCCAATTCCTTCTCATGTGAACAGTAAATTCTTACTCTCACTAAGCAACCCAAAACATAATGGTGCCTCAGACTGGATTTCCTTACTTTTCGCTGTTCAAATAATTGCTTATTTGAAGATGCCTTAATAGGAACCCAATTAGCATAATAGTTGTAGTAAGAACTTGTATCCATAATGGTACAGGTAACGATAAATTACTTCACATACCCCTAACCAAAAGACAGAGCATTATAAGGTGAACACATGTTTACAAGAAAAATGGCTTTTCACGACAGTCAAAATGTGTCGCAAAAAGTGGAAAAAAGTCGTAAAACACGATTCGTGACGGCATTACGACATTTTTGGACGTGTCGCAATAAAAGGCGTTGTAAATAATTCAGGTCTTTTTGCGACGCTTTAAAGCCGTCGTAATAACTATTTGTGTCGGTCTTTCGACGGCAAACTAGTGTCACAATAAACTACAGTTAGATTTAAATTGGGGTTTTATGATAGTGTTTGCGATGCTAGTTCCTGTCGCAAAAGTTCATAATGAAATTATTTTATATTATAATTATTTTATTTAATATTGCAAACACTGCATCTTAATTTACATGCCCATTCACAATGCTAATGAGATGTTTCAATTGGAATATAAACTACTATATAACAGTCAAATGTAGTTTAAAAGCTTATTCTGAATGGTATTATATCCTCATCAAATCCAACATAAACTTCTTTTAAAAAGCCAACATAAACTTTATTCATGTAATTGAAAGTATTGTTCAATACATTCACTTTACAGAACCAATAATTATAAATCTAAAATCTCAAGTCATTATGTATACAAATCAACCTCCAAATATGGATGTGACACCTTCTGAAATCATGGGGAATCCTAATTACCACCCATGGTTTAAGTTTAAGGTAAATATGATTAACTTAACTAGTTTTTTCTTCTTATTATATAGTTAAGTACTGACATGTCATAGTTTAATTGTCATTTAGTAGGATTGTATTGGTGCTATTGATGGAACACATATCAGTGCATGGGCTCCTGCATCAAAACAAATTCCATATCGAGGCAGAAAAGTTGAGGTGACACAAAATATTATGTGTGCTTGTTCATTTGACATGTTGCTCACATATGTTTACACGGGATGTGAAGGAATGGCTAATGACTCAAGAGTATTGATGGATGCAATAGGAAGATAAGAGAACAACTTTCCATTGCCTAAAGAAGGTATGAAATTATTTAAACATATCGACTTACAATATATATTTTTTTATACTATATTTAAATAGAGTAAAATACTTATATTAATTATTCTTAAATAGGAAAATATTATGTTGTTGATTCTGGTTATGCAAATATGCATGGGTTTCTATCACCATATCGTGGAGAATGTTATCATTTGCGTGATTATAGAGGGAGAGGCAGACATCCAAGGGGGGCAATGGAATTGTATAGGCATTCATCACTACGTAACGTTATTGAAAGATGCTTCAGAGTGCTTAAGGCTCGCTTTCCTGTTTTGAAGTTAATGTCAAATTATCCAATCAGGAAACAAAGACGTATTCCTGTTGCTTGTTGTACCGTGCATAACTTCATTAGAATGCAATCGAGAAATGACATCATATTTCATCAATATCAAGCCAATGATCTTCAAGTGGTAGATGAAGAAAGCTCTGAAGTGAATCAAGAACACATCCATTTGCATGATGACAATGCTAATGAAATGAGTGATGTTAGAGATCACATTGCCGGAGCAATGTGTGTGGATTATATTCAGAATCATTAGTCTTATATTTTATTTAGTCTAGAATGTTTTAATTTCATATGTATTATTTAAGACTTGAAGACCAATTGAGCTTGTCAGTCATACATGTATGGTATTAAAATATGGATGTTAAAATAGTATGTTTAATATATTTTTGATAATGTTTATCAAAATATCTTAATTATAAAAAATGAAGAAAAAAAATTGTTTTCAAGAATTCAACCAAACAAGTTTTCAAATTTTAAAAATTCAAAAACAGTTTTCAAGTTGTATACCAAACAACTTATTGAATCTTTAAAAATGGATTTGAGAACTCCTTGTCTTAAAGAAAAATAACAATTTTTGAGTTCCCTACTTGGATAGGATACCAAACAGGCCCTAATTTATTTTCCTATTTTCTAAAGCAAAGGATGATTTTACCCTTAGGGTTTTTTAGTTGTTTAGGGTTGACTTTTTGCTCGGGGTAAATCCATCGCGTAGTGCTCGAGCTCACAAGTTCGTAGACACGTGGTGGACCTAAATCGGAGTTGAAACGAAGACGTTTTGATCTACGGAAGTGCAATGGCACAACCGTAAATTTTGCGAAGTTGGAATTTAAAACCCAACTGGCCAATCATATTTTGGTATTTTTCTCCCTCTCTCTCTCTCTCTCTCTCTCTCTCTCTCTTTCATGTTAGCTCCCTCTCTTTCATTCGTGAACAGTGGCAGTGCCACTTCAAGTCATTTTTCCGTTGTCGTCCAACCATGGTTGGCAGCGCAACCTTGACGAAAATTTTTCCTCTCTTCCTCCTCTACAAAACCCATCAAAGATCCACGCTTGAAACCTAGTAGATAGCTGGGAATTTGGATCCAAAGAACTGACCCAAAACTGTAGCGTCATTGAAAATTGCAGCAGTTACGCAGGCTGTTTCCTGCCACCACCGACCACCATTTTTGTCCCAAAACACTCCTATCCTTCTCCTCTACCTTTCCCCCATAAAAATCGACCTTAAACCTCGCCGGATTACTCAAATAGAAGCTGAGAAATTCCTAGGATTTCGGCGAGAAAAACCAATCTTTCTTGGCCATTAATGGCCAAATTTATTTTCAACGCAGGTATAAAACTTACTCCCTTTGTTGAGCTCGGTCGTTTGGTATAAGGCTTGACCGGCGATTTGGAGCTTTTCGATTGTTAAAAATTTCTTCAAGCCACTGGCCATTGCCGACGAAGCATGGCAGCTCGTGGGCCACCCAGTGGCGCCCACTTTGCCCTATAATTCAACCCACGCCGTCCCAAGCACGATGGAGTGTTCGAATTGGTGAGACTTCGTTGTTTGACCAATGATCGGGGTTTGGCCTATTAGGTACTATTTGTTCGGGAACTACGGGACAGATCCTTTAGGGTTTCACACACTTAGGGTTCCGAGAAAGGTAGAATTCACTTTTAAGTCCGTTTTAGAACTATTGTTTTACTAATGGTTGTATCCTTTCAAATAGGTTCAAAGACGCCACATACCGCTCCTGACGTACCTAATTAGGGTTGAGCGCACTTGGACCCACAATGAATGGACATTTGTTTTATAAATGGTTTTCATGCTATGATGATTTTATTAAATGATTTACTTATGCGTTTTACTTTCCAAGCATATCGTTTATGATTTATTATTCGATTTTGGTTTGAAATGATTTAAATGTTTATGCATGCTGTTAAATGATGTTAGTTTGGAAAGTTGAGAATGGTTTGAGAACTGGATTTGAGAAAGGGTTTTGGGAAAGGGTTTTATAACATATTCAGGAAAAGTTTTCAAACCACCATAGGTACCCTAGTTGTTGCCTTCGAAAATATTGTTCCCTTTCAGGATATTGGTTGCCTTCAAATATTATGATGTTCTCAAACATCTCAGTTGCCTTTGGAAATTAAAATGTCTTCAGACAACTTGGTTGCCTTCGGATAAGTCAGCGCGCTATGACATTGCCCTACCAATTTCGGGGATGCTTGAACCGTGTAGTGCTAGGATTCTAGGTCTAACCTCGTGTCACTTGATTTTGCTAGGATTTGGGCCTCAGGCTGATCTTGTAAGAACCCAAAAGAAAATATCTAAAAAGAAAGAAAATATCAAAACAAAGTAAGGACAATATCTTTTAGCGAAAAGACAATTTTGCCCTTACATTATTTAATAGGGGAAAGTTGACTTTTTGATTGGGATAGAATTTGGTAATTTCGATTACGCCGTTGGGTAGAGCACGGCGAAACGAGTCCGTAGACACGGAGTAGACCCGAATCGGAGTTGTAACGAAGGAGTTATGGTCAAAAGAGTCTCAGTGGCAGAATCGTAAATATTTCGAAGTTCAGTTTTTATAAACCCAGCTGCATTCTCTCTCGAACCATCTCGACCAGCCAACTTTAGACAGCGATTTCTCCCAACTCAGGCCACCGTTTCAGGCAATACCGGTCCCAAACGAACCACCTCACTTCCCTCTATCAGCCCTGCCCCTCCTCAGCCTCCATCCGCCACTGTAGTATCCGGAAACTGCCACGAAACAAGCCGGGTCCGACAGTTTTTCCAAAAATTTGTGGGAGCTCGTTCTCCTTCGTTTCTCAACCAAATCGATCGAGTAAGGTATGATTTTTGACCTCTTTTTCGTGCTCTAGCTGATGGATATATGGGCTTTGATCGATTTTAGCGTTAAGGGGTTAAATTTTCGACTTGAAGTTTGGCCGAAACTTCGGCCTTTCGAAACTACTATTTCTGGTCACTTTTTAGGGGTGGTCCAAGAACAAAAGTGACTCCAAATAGGGTGTTTTACCTAGGGTAGGAGTTTGGAGTCTCGGTTCCACGATTTTTCGGCGCACCCGAATCGCTTTGGACACCCGATCTGCCCTGCGCGTGTGGCGGCTTTTGGGCCAGGGTGGTGGCACGGCTCTGGCCAGTTTTAAGGTCCTCGTGTCGTCACGAGCGTGTGGGATTTCGCGGATCTCAATTCGGAGTCCGTTTGAGCCCCGAACCGATTTTCCATATCGCGCGATCCAGGGGTGCAGTGTCGTGTAATCGTTGGATCGCGCTGAATTTTGGCTATGTCGGTTTACGTGATTTCAGGATCGCGTAGGATTCGACGGATTACGAATCGGAGTCCCGGATACTCCGGAATCGCGAACCCTAGGGCTAGGGTTAGGGTTTTAAGCGATAACGCGATTTTGGCCGATCCGACCGTCCGTTTCGGACCAAATTCGCAGAACATGGTTCCCGCTGTATGAGAAACCTTCAGGGAACCTCAGATTGGCCATCAGAGATCGTGGACCCACGGGGTCCCGGGTCGGCCGATCGGGCAGGGTATCGCTTAGCGGAGCATCAGACCTTTTAAAACTGGTCCATGTGTCTGAAAAGGCTAATGTGGGCATAGGAGTAATTGGAATGAGATGCGCGTATTTTTAGGAGCCGGGGGCAAGGTGTTTAATTGAAATTCGTTTTATTCAGCAGTTTATTAATTTAATCTTTCGGGATAATCAGGCACCAGGAGCCCGACAGAATTGTAAAAGAGACCTTCGAGGGATCGAAGTAGCTCGGACCATCTGTGAGTGGACTTTCTTTCATAAATCAGACTTCATGAATGATTTGATGTGATTTATATAAATAAGTTTTATAGATGAGTTTATATTGATTTTATATAAGTAAGTTTTTAAGAAATGAATTTATTTGAATAAGTTTCTTTATTTGATCTTGAGTAAGTTTTATTACGGTTTTGAACATGTTCAGTACAGTAACAGTTTTATAAATATGTGCTGCTTATTTATAGGTTATAAAAACAGAGTTTGAGGTTGAAATCAGATGAGACAGCAGCACAACTTGAGATTTCAGTTGTGATTCAGATTTTTCTAAAGGATTTTATTTTAAAACCACCTCGTACCCATTGATTTATGGTGATTACCCAGAGTCGGACCGATGTCTACGGGCATCCAGTCTGATTATAGTTCAGTCAGTGCACTCGACTTTGCCTCACGAGTTTCGGGGACGCTCGGACCGTGAGTGCCAGGATTTGCGGCTCGGCAGACTTGGTGTCCCGAGACCTGCCAGGATTGCGGCTCGGCTGACTCTGTGTCCCCGAGACCTGCCAGGATTGCGGATCAGGCTGACTATGGTCCCCTGCATCCTGCCAGAGCGACTTGAGCTGACTTGGTGTCATCGAGGAACCTGCCGGCGGGACAGGCTGATCATAGTCCCATGATTTCGCCAGTTTGCGGCTCGGGTGGACTGCGTGGCGCCCGAGACCTGCTAGGGAATTGACGGAAATGACAGGGGTACAAATTGGTGGTATTTTCAAAGGATTTTGAGTTTCTTTTATTCAATTATGATGTTCAGTTATTTTATATCCGTTTTTCTGATTTTTCAGGCACAGATACCTTTATAATTGTTCAAGTATGCAAGATTTGAGTACATAGTTTTTATACACGTTTGATTTTAGCATTTTCGTGCAAACCTTGATTTCAGGAGTTTTGTATGAAACTTTCGAGCTTGAATATGACTGATATAGAATGCCTTGAGTTGAATATGCTTGATGAAGAGAATACGTATTCAGTTTTATTTAGCTAAATTTCTGTTTTTACAAAGGGGGATATTATGTTTATGAAAATTGTTTTGAAGAACATTATTTTTGTCCACTCACATTTTCAACATGTTTTTCGCCCCCAGGCCGTAGAAGTACGCGGGATCCACCACCGGGCCACTCATAACCTCCGCGCTTCAAGTCAGGTAGAGTTTATAGAAAATCCCTGAAACCTTGAACTTTAGGAAATGCTCTGATATCTCGTTGAAACTGAAAGACTGGAGTTGGGATTTTATTATTTGAATTATTATGGCAGTTGGTGTGGATTAGTTGAATGTTTAACAGGTGAAAAGTTTTGGGAATGGTCAAAATACAGGGGAGACTCTGCCGAATTTTCGGCAGAAGTCTAAGGGAATTTTAAAGAAGAATTGAAGCAAGAAGGGTAAAAAGGTCCTTTGTGCCCGACATTCGCCAGGTGTCGGACACGCACGGGACTTGGCTCGAATTCCAAAGTGGAAATTGGGTTGGGTCCTGTCAGATCTTGTGTCCTCTGATTCTGCTAGGATTTGGGTCTCTAGCTGACCTCGTGTCCCCCCGATTCTGCAAGGGTGTGCCACACATGTAGAGTGGATAGTTCCACATATGTAGTACAAGGAATTGAAGTTACTACTGGAATTGGTGGATTTTATGGGGTATACCTAGGTGGAAAATATTTTTAGCTTTGAGATGTTTTATATTGAATTTGATGATTTATCTCGGGATGATTAAATTTTAGTTTTAATGTTCATTGTTGACTTATCTCTTCACATGAGTTATGTATATATAGAATCTCGTCTTCCTGTACGAATATATATATATATATATATTGGAAGTTTGAATGGTTTTCAAATGGTTTTTAAACGGTGGGGTTAGTATGTTCATATTATGTTTAATAACATTTATATTTGCCCACTCACAACTTTACTATTTTGTGCCCCCTAGACAGTCGACAAGTACCGGACCACCACTTGAGGGCATCTCTTCTTCTACTACTCTCCCAATTTTCCTCGTGTAGGATGTTCTTTTTTTATCGTTGTAGTTTATCTTTGTTGTAAACTTAACTTAACTAGATATGCTCTGATATAGCCATGAATTGTTGTGAGGCCGGAGCCATTCGGATTACTTGTTTCAGTTTGTGGACTTGTCTTGTGTATGCTGAACGTTTGGGTTTTAAATTGTGCTTCTGTAGGTGGTATTGTTGGGCTGAGCTTTTTTTAGGGGAGACTCTGCCAATTTTCTGGTAGGAGTCTAACCCTAAGGCGGTTTTATTTTTCTTCAGTTTCATCTTAAGAAGGGTAAGTTGGTAGTTTGGGCCCAACATCTGCCTGGTGTTGGATAGGCACAGGGTTTGTCATGAGTTCCAAGGAGAACTTAGTGCGGGTCTCATCACTACAAGAAAAAAACACTTTAACAACGCTCATGCGCGTGTTGTTGTTTTACATTTCAACACTCTTTGCACGTTGTAATATTAAATTTTATTTTTTTAATATTATTTTCAGAATCACCTTATAACAGTACAATCCATCCATAAATTCAAGCTTCATAATAAGTATAACTATTTTCTTCCCTTCCAACCATAGATAAGATAGCCCAAAATAGAGAGTTTTCATTATTAAAAAAATAAATAAAATTGTGTCATACATGTTAGAAAGATCAACATATTCATTGTATCCAAATGGAAATTAAGGGAAATTGTACTATCATAGTATAATTACACTCCAAAATCCTTGTCAAGCATGGTCTAGAAAGTTGGTTAGTTACATTTCGTGTAAAGGAACATGGAAACCAAATTCCCTACAATACATAAACAAATTTGGTAAAATAGGACTGCAAGCATTGTGAAACTTCCAATTTTACAAATACTAGTTGAAGAACTTGTTCTTGCAGACTAGATTAGATCAACAAATAATCATATGAACATAAAAAAAGGTGAATAATATTTATTCAAGCATAAAACTAATGAAAAATATTTAGAATAAAATCTCACACCAGATACACACCTTGATCAGCAAAAGCAAGGGTTCCCAAAATTTATAGGCCAGGGGAGGGTCACAATCAAGCCAATGACCAAAATTGAGAAGTTAAACAATTAGTAATTAACAATTTGTTCAAGGTGCCATCAATCTGCATAAAATAAGCCTGCAGAGGTATTACTGGCCAATTAGTATATAGCTCCAATAAAATAAGACGAAGAAGAAGTACACCAATGTTATACTTCAAGTAAAGTCACCCACAAACTGGTGAAGATGGAGCAGCCAACTTTCTTGACAAGCAAAGGTCAATGATATCATAATAATCATCCAACAACTGTTCAAGCTCATCCATTACCTGCAACAAGAATTACACGATTACCTATTGCCATGATTTATAATAGTAAAAGGGACACTAATATATTCTCTTTATAGATATCAGCTCAAAGCAGCTTTGAGTTTGAGCCACAAAATCCCTTATTCACATTATTGCAGTATAGCCTTCATGCACAAAAAAGATTGGTAAAAGTATAATTGGAATTCTGGTTTATAAAATTTCTTGTTTTCTTGCAGGAATTTATGGCTGAAATCTTATCCTTACTTGGCCACTCCAAGTAAGATCAACACACAACTTCAAACACCCCAAGTTAGCCTAGGAACGCTCTTAAAGGAGAGTTGATTGAGGCCGACTTCACTCTAATTGGTTGTACAAATTTCATGCATTAGCAAATAGAAGTCCCAAGTTGGTCTTCAAGTGCTAGCTCTCAGTCAAAAAAATATTTTGCATAAAATTGAATAAGACATCATCTATGTTGAGAATGTCAATAATATGCTTGCTACAAAATGAAGAAACATTTTTTATGTCAAGGTAACTCTATTCATTAAGAGAGAGAGAGAGAAGCATTACAAAAAATAGAACCCAAAACTAAATGAAGCCCATCACCAACAACAAAAGTAGAGAAGCCCAACATAAAGATACAAAACATAAAATTAACCAAGTTAACGCCCAAATAAACAAACCTAGATGAGGAAAACATGTACATCCGCACCACCAAGTGTACCAACAATAGCTCCCCATTGCAGATCCATCACCACCACCAAGGAGTAACTAGCAGTGGCAGATCCACATAGGGGCAAGGGGGTCAATTGACCCTCAAAAGCCTGGAATCCTCCATAGGAGCTGAAGAACTTGACCCCTGGAAATGCCCAGAATGTGTTTGATGAGATGCCCCAAAGAGGGAGCAGCCATAGCCCAGAGCTGCGCAGCGCGCGCGTGCGCAAGGCCAACGCTTCTCTTTTTCTTTTTTTTTCTTCTTTTTTTTTGGGTTCCTGACATCAAAATGACGTCGTTCAATTTAAGTGAGTTTTTATTTTTTATTTTTAGAACTTGGCCAAAACGACGACATTTTGGCTCTGGTGAAAAAAAATAAAAAAACCCACAGCAACCCAGCAGATCGATAAAACAGATTGGGGAATGGGTTTTTCACTCATTCCTCTCATTCAAACCCTAAATCCCCAACCCCAATCCCTAATTCTACTCAACTTTCACTCAATCCGAAGGCCTCTCCATGTGAATCATCCTCCGACGCCGGCGTTCTCCTCATCAAGTGGCGGCAGTAAACCCCAAATTCAATTAATTCAATTAGATTTGAAATTTGCTCTCAAAATTGAAAGTATGTTATCCTATTTCATAATATTTTCATGCTTTGATGATGAGATTGATTAATATGGTGATTAGTTTGAATGAATTAGAGTGTTTAATTAATTATATGTTAGTTTGTATGATTTAATTAGTTTGAATTTTTTAATATGATAGATTTTATCTCTCAAATTGAAATTATGTTTTCCTAATTTATAATCTTTTATTATGCTTTAATTGATTAATAAAGATTATTGCACATTTTTGTTGTTGTGGATTGTATTTGTTAGAAGTTTTTGATTATTTTGGTTAGTTAAAAAAAATCTTGGCAATTTAGATTATTAATTAGTTGGTATGTTTTTTGCATATAAAGTTATGGAACGATACTTTAAGAGAAAGTTCTCGTCAACCACTTCTAGTTCGGATAATGTGGGTAGTTCGGACTCAAGAGATGTGGTTATTTAAGAGATGTGGATATTTCAAGAGATGTGGGTAGTTCAAAAGAAAGTGAGTTGCAAGATTTTATGAATAATCTTCCTGCATACCCTGGACTTAGATCTCAAATGTTAGATTATGATCCTAACATTTGAGACGAAGTTCGAAGAGCATATCTAGGCTTGGGCACGGTTCGGGTCAGGTCAATTTTTGGCCGACCCGCGGGCCAAACCGAAGGCAAGACCGGTTCTCGGGTCGGGTCGGGTCGAGGGCAAAACCCGAAATTGGGCCAAACTGTAAATGGGCTTCGATTCTCGGGTCGGTTCTGAGTGTGATCAGTTTGGGCTTGAGCCCAATTTTTCCATTTTCATGAACAAGCCCAAATCACTTTTTAAATGGCTTTTCTTTCAAAACCTGAAATTATGCAAATTCAACCTATAAAAATCCATCATTCCAATCTAAGTTTCTAAACAACTAAATGAATCTCACATTCACACATTCAACCAACCAAGCAAGGAAAGGAAATATAATCTCTTACAAACCATGGCAAAAAAATAATACACAAATAAAGTAAGCAATCCAAATTAAACTTATGAAATTAAAGATTACAACCCATCACAAAAATACACATAAAGATAACATCCTTGCAAAAAATCTGCTTCATCCATTCTTCCAAAACCTTAAAAAGCAACCTACACAACACTTAAAAGAATTAACACAAAGTTTCACCATCAACAAATCATAATTAAAATAGGATGCAAGAAAAATATCTTCCAACATATCTTCATCACACTAAGAAGGGAGAGTCTTATTCAAATTTGTAGTGGATGTTTTACTCCCCATTTCTACAAAATATAATAAAATAAATCAAACCAATTTGAGTTAGAACACATAAAAATAAGAAAATAATCGGATTCAAATATACTTATAGAAATGAAAATATTACCCATTTCAATTGATTCATAGAACTCCATCTCCTCAATGCTTGGCACATATTGCAATGAAGATATATCTTCGGACCTTATCTAATTTTGAGAGCAAATCAAAGCCTCAACCATCCTAGGAGACAATGAGCTTCGAAACGAGTCAATCACTCTCCCACTTGTGCTAAAACAAGACTCCGAAGCTATTGTGGAAGTAGGGATTGCAAGCACATCCTTTGCAATTGATGCCAAAGTAGGATACTTGAGCCCATTTATTCTCCACCACCCTAGTATATCAAACTCCTCATCAATGGATTCAAGTGGATCCAACAAGTACCTATCCACTTCATGTGTTATAACCACATTCTCACTCTCTTGTTGAATTTTTTTCCACTTTTCCATCATGGTTTTTCGTTTACGACCTCCAAAAACCAAAGAAGAGTCGGTTTCATTGTTAGTACTACCACCACTCTCATTGGTAGTACTAGTAGCACCCATATTGTTACTACTAGGCTTATACACTTCATACATATTCATAAGAAGTTGTTTCACCTCATTTGTCTTTTGAGCCACCAATCTATCACAAGTAGGATCATTTTCAAATATTTCTTCAAAGATGTGCTTCAAATTGCGAAGCTTGAATCGGGGATCAATCACAACTCCTATCATCAAGAATGGGTTCACTTTATGAAGTTCACCCCAATATTTATCATATTTCTTCTTCATTGATGCTGCCATATCATTTAAAAGAGTATCCATGGTTGTCCGTTCTTCAATAGGAATTGTAACATCATATCTATACAACTCCCGAATCTCCCCATCTATGGCAAGCAAGTCATGGAAGGTTGAGTGTGATGTTGGATGCAAAGAAGCTGAAATTTTCAAAGTAACATCATAGGTCTTCAAAAACATCACAAATGTCACGGCTTTTTCCCAATCTTCATCACTAGGTGGACCCACCCTCTTATTAGTCTTAGACTTTCCCTTCCCTTTCCCACTTCCTTCAATGCCTTCAATTCTCTCATCATCTCCTTCCTCTTCCTTGAAGTACATTAAGTAGGAAGAATCGGGATCATCCCCCATTCTATCAAAAGCTTTTCGAAATTTCAATGCCGCATCAAGCATCAAATAAGTGGAGTTCCACCTAGTGGGCACATCCATCACCACCAACCCCTTGCACTCTATTTTTTCCGTCTCAACACACATTTTGAAGTAACTCAACCGAGAAGGTGAGGACCTCACAAACTTGACCGCATTACGGATTGCCACAATTGAGCTTTCTAATCTCTTCAAACCCTCCTTAACTATCAAGTTGATTATATGAGCACTACACCTCATATGCATGTGAACTCCTCCTAACACACTATTCGAATCTTTCCACCCATTTATTTTCTTCCTCACATATTCAATTGCCTTAGTATTGGCAGCTGCATTATCTGCAGTAATTGTGAGTATCTTCTCATGTCCCCAATCAATCAAACAATTTTCAAGCAATTTCCCAATGCTCTCCCACTTATGACTATCAATTACACAAAAATTTAGGATCCTTTTGTGCATTTTATAGTCGGAATCCACAAAGTGGGCAGTCAACACCATGTAATTCACATTTTGAACTGATGTCCAAGTATCGGTTGTAAGACATATTCTATGTGAACGAAGGTCAACTTTCAACTTCTCCTTCATTTTTGTGTACATTTCTAGAAATCTTCTTCCAAGAGTTCTACGAGAGGGTGGATTAAATTGTGGGCATGCAACACTACAAAATTCCTTAAATCCTTCACCCTCCACAAAGCTAAAAGGTAGCTCATCTCAAACCACCATCCTAATACAAGCATCCAAACAATCATCTTTGTTAAAATTCCTAGAAACAAGAGCATTACCCTTGGATGCATCAAATGCGAGCGTCCGTGTGTTCTTATCCTTGTGCCTATAAGGATAAAACAAGCATTGTTTGTTTAGATGCTTCCACATGTTGCTAGTCCCATTTTTCTTGGTATCACTAGCATAAGTAGCACTACAATACTTGCACTTAGCCCTTTTTTCAACTTCTTTTCTTTTAGTCCCATCTACCCCTTTCAAATCCAATACCAAATCATACGTTCCAAAGTGTTCCCACACATCACTCTCCTTCTTACAAGGTTTCCTTTTCCCGGTACTAGGTTCTAATGGTGATGGTGTTGGATTTTGTGACGTTGTTGGAGGTACAACAGCATCACTACATGGTATAGAATCATCATTCCCAGGCAAATGAGCCTCAATAGAAGCTAGTTCTTATTCATAAACAAATTAAAAATATATTTAAACACAGTCAAACAAAGTTTTCCTATCCATAAACAGATTAAAACATACATCTTATAATATAAAAAACACATGTAAACTGTCAAAACAGATTTTCCTATCCATACAACTCCCTAAACATATATCCTATCCAAGAACCAGATTTAAACAGAGTCAAAACAAATTTTTCCTATCCATAAACAGATTAAAACATATATTCTATCCAAAAACCAGATTTAAACACAGTCAAAACAGAGTATTCCTATCCATAAACAGACTAAAACAGATACAATCCAATTAACAGATTTAATCACTCCTAAATAGAACTTTCCTATCCATAAACAGATTAAAACATATATTCAATCCAAAAACCAGATTTAAACACAGTCAAAACAGAGTATTCCTATCCAAGAACCAGATTTAAAAAGAGTCAAAACAGAATTTTCCTATCCATAAACAGATTAAAACATATATTCTATCCAAAAACCAGATTTAAACACAGTCAAAACAGAGTATTCCTATCCATAAACAGACTAAAACAGATACAATCCAATTAACAGATTTAATCACTCCTAAATATTACTTTCCTATCCATAAATGGATTAAAACATATATATTATCCAAAAAAACAGATTTAAACTGTGAAAACAGACTTTCATATCCATAAACAGATTACAACATATGTATTATCCAAAAAAACAGATTTAAACAAAGTCAAAACAGATTTAAAACACACACAGAATCAATAAAACAGATTATAGATTATAGATTACAGAATACAAACATATTAACTCAAAACAAAACAAAAATAGGGTTAGAAGCAATTTACCTCCATTTAAGCAAAATTTCCGATACTTTCAAAGCTCACAGCAGCAGAAATGCAAAACAACTGTGAATGAAAACAAAACTGGGGTTAGGTTACAAACAAGCTTCATTCCTTTCATAAATTCAAACCAATTTCAAACCAAATACCCACTGCTCTACAAAAACCCTAAAATTCAAACCAAATTTCTTTCATGCTCAAATCAAAACAGTCTCAAAAGCCACACAATTTAAAACTTATGTAACCATAAATCATTCAAAAAAAAAAAATTACAGAGCATAGACAGATTACTCTGTCAAAAAAAGACAAATTACTCTGTCAGAAAAAGACAGAGCATGGACAAATTGATATATTCTTCTAACATATGTAAATTCTTTATCTTTTTCTCTATTGATCTATCATCTATTCTTCCTTACTCTGTCAAAAAAACACATAGCATAGACATATTGAGCAGCACAGACAGATTATTGAATGGAATAATCGTTCAAAAAAAAATGCAATAATATATTCTCAACTTCATAGCATATACCATTCTGATATAGGTATAAATTTCAAAGCAAAAAAAAAAAAAAAAAAAAAAAAAAAAAAAAACCCTAGACTACACAGAGGAGAGAATTTACCTTCGGCAATGGAGGTGGTTGTGGTGGCTCTTTTAGGAATACACAGTCAGAAGAGAGAGAGAGAGAGAGAGAGAGAGAGAGAGAGAAGGGATGATACCTGGCTAACGACAGATCCTGAGATCGATGAAGAAGCGGCACAGATGCTGTCGTCAAAATTTCTGAGTGCTGGATTGAAGATTTGAGGTGAGGTCTAGAAACAGAGGTGCAGGTGCAGCAGCCACACGCACAGCCGATTAGGCCAAAATAGAAGAAGGAATGAAAACTGAAATGAAGAGACTCAGTCGCGTGCGAGAGGGTTACGGAAAAGAAAAAAAAATTTTGAGGGATACGCTACAACATGTCTCACATGAAACTATTTTTTGGCCAATCAAACGACGCCACGTGTAATGTATATATATATATAAATATTGTTATCTCTTCAAAAATCCAATTTCAGAATTGGTCAAGGGTGTAGCGACGCCTTCACAGAGATGGGTTTTAGGAATTGGAAGAAGAAAGATAAAATTAGGCAACATGTTGGACCTGTTGGAAGTGTTCATAATCAATCTAGACAATATTGTGTGGATCTTATGAATCAAAAGCAACACATCCGAACAGCTTTGATAAAGCAATCAGAGCAAGCTCGTATTGATTATCGTATTTGCTTGACAGCTTCTCTTGATTGTGTGAGATTTTTATTGAGGCAAGGTCTTCTTTTTCGTGGGCATGATGAGAGTGACACTTCAAGCAACAAGGGGAATTATTTAGAGCTCTTACAGTTTCTTGCTGATCATGATGAGAAAGTGAAGGCCGTTGTGTTAGAAAATGCTCCCGGGAATCTCAAGTTAATAGCTCCAACAATTCAAAAAGATCTTGTGAATGCTTGTGCCACTGAAACTATTAAGAAAATCATCAAGGATATGGATGGTGCATTCTTCTCTTTATTAGTTGATGAATCACGTGATGTGTCAGTAAAAGAACAGATGGCGGTGGTGTTTCGTTATGTGGACAAAAGTGGGGATGTAATTGAGAGGTTTGTGGGCATTCAACATGTTAGGGATACTACATCAAACTCACTCAAGGAGGCTATTGACATATTGTTTGCAAGAGAGGAATTGAGCATTTCCATGCTAAGAGGACAAGGATATGATGGAGCTAGTAATATGAAGGGTGAGTTCAATGGTCTTAAAACACAGATTTTGAGAGAAAATCCTTGTGCCTATTATATTCATTGTTTTGCACATCAACTTCAATTAGCTCTTGTGGCCGTGACAAAGGGAAATGCTGATATTGCCACTTTCTTCACATCTTGCAATAGCTTGGTTAATATTGTTGGAGCATCGTGCAAGCGTCGTGACATTCTTAGAGATCAACTACAAAAGGATGTTACGGAAGCTCTAGAAAAAGATACTTTTCCAACAGGGCGAGGCTTAAATCAAGAAACTTGTCTCAAGCGTCCTGGTGATACACGTTGGAACTCACATTATGGTACATTACTTAGTATCATTTCCATGTTTAAATCTGTGGTGAAAGTGCTCAAATTTATTATTGAGGATGGCTCCACTGATAATCTAGGTGAAGCAAATAGGTCATTGAGAGAAATACAATCTTTTGAGTTTGTATTTCACCTATTTTTCATAAGATCTATATTGGGAGCCACAAATGACTTGTCACAAGCATTAGAAAAAAAGACCAAGATATTAGATGCAATGACTTTAGACAAAGTTTGCAAGAACCAACTACAACACATGAGAGAGAATGCATTTGAAGCCTTGCTTGATCAAGTATCTTCCTTTTGTGGCAAACATGATATTGAGGTTCCAAACATGGATGATGCATATGTAGCTCAATGGAGATCACATCGGAGAGCTCCTAGAATAACACATCTCCATCATTATCGTGTGGATATCTTTATTCAAATCATTGAGTGGCAACTTGAGGAATTAAATCATCGTTTCAGTGAGGTAAATACTGAGTTACTTCTTTGTTTGGCATGTTTGAGCCCGGATTGTTCATTCATAGCTTTTGACAAACGAAAGCTACTTCATTTTGCTGAATTTTATCCTCAAGATTTTACTCCCTGAGACCTCTTGGCACTTAAAGATCAACTTGGGATTTATATTCATCATATGCGTACGAGGAGCGATTTTTCTCAATTGAAGGGCATTGGTAGCCTTGCAAGAAAAATGGTGGAGAAAGGCTTGCATAGAACATTTAATTATGTTTATTTGCTTATCACATTAGCTTTAACTTTACCGGTTGCAACAACTTTTGTGGAGAGAGCATTTTCTGCTATGAATATTGTGAAAGGTCCACTTCGCAATCGAATGGGAGATTAATGGTTGAGTGATAGCTTACTTGTTTACATTGAGAAAGATGTGTTTATTTGTATTGATAATGACTCTATAATGCAACGTTTTCATAGTATGAAAACTCGTCGTGGACAATTGTAATGTGTTTTTTTTTATTAATTAAGAATTTTAATATTATCGTTTCATTTTTTTGGGTTCTATTTTGTATAGAATTTTTTTGCCTTCTAAACGTTGACCCCTGCAAGGAAAATTCCTAGATCCGCCACTGGTAACCAGTACCAAGATGTAGCAAAGATTCGAACAAAAAATAGGGGTGAGCAAGCCATTGGCAAAGAAGTGCTCATAGTCCAAGAAAGTAGTGCAAACTGCACTGTAATCGCATCCCCATCGAGGAAAAGCAACGAGAGCGGCAGCCGTGGAACTGAGGAGCGGAGGCATGATTGAGAACCGTCGAGGACCAATTGTAGACAAGCAGTGGACTACATCAAAATATAGGGGGGATGATGGGATTGTGGATATGAGAAGTGGAGGGTGAAGAGGAATGGTGGGTGGGGGGAGAAAGGAAAGGGAGATAGTACATATTCAGGTTTTGTAGGATTGGGCATAAAAGAAGGGAAAAAAGACAAAAAGGAAAGAAATCAAAATAAGAGGCAAGAAGCCCCAAATATGAGACATAGCTCAAGGGAAAAACACCCATTTCAAGTAGGCCTAGCATTCGTGTCACGTTTGTAGTGTTCGTATCGAGTTCGTATAAACCAGCTTTTTTTAATGGGTTAACACGACATGACACAATAAGAAAACAGGTGGAAAATGTCAAACATGAACACCACCCGTTACAATTCAGAATCACATGACATGACCCGTTTCACACTTTAAGAATTAAAAAAATTGAAAAAAGAAAAAAAAAACCATGTCCAGAACCACTGCACAACGCCCATCTTCCTCTTTTTCTCCTCCTTCTCCAATCCATAAACCTCCATTAATGACCCAACATACCTCTCCTGGGCTTAACCCAAGGGAATCGAACTATGAATATATCAATTCAAGCTCCTTTTAAAAACTGAAAAAACACTCATTAATCACATCACCCTCTCAACTTCACAAAATACCAACCCCGGATCCATAGAACTAAAATTTCACAAAACATAATAAATTAAAACCAATAAATCACAATTAGAGTTACATGATATAAGCAAATCGGCAACCCAAAAAAAGAAAAAATTGAAAGAAAAAAAAATCAACAACCAGTGAGAGAGAGGGTTCGCTTAAGGAGGAGGAGGAAGAGGGTGGCACAGAGAGAGAGAGAGAGAGAGAGAGAGAGAGAGAGAGAGAGCTATGTTTAGTTTTTGAGAAAAATAATGAAAAGACAAGAAACTTATTGAGAGAAAGATAGTGGGAGAGTCGGGGGAATAGGGGAGGAAGAGATGAAAGAGAAGAAAGAGAATGAGAAAAATAAGAAAAAAGAAGAAAGATATAAATTTACAAAAATGCCCCTGAGCTTAATGGGTTAATGGATATTCACGAATTGATACTATAAGACATGACTCGTTAGCTTAACGTGTGGCTAACGAGTCAATAGGATATCAGCACGACACGATACCCGAACCTGAATACTAATTTTTTTTGCGAATTCATGTCTTGTTAACAGGTCATGTACAATATTGTCAGATCTAATTTCGAGCAAGGATGAGCTAACAACTCTCAAGATGGGAGAGGAGAAGAAGGAGAGATCTCAGTTCTTGCTCTATATCAAGCAAAATATCTCATTTACTATCCCTCCTTGTGTACAATTGTTGCTTACAAGCTGTCATCAAAGCCAAATCATTTACAATTGGTTTTCTTCTTTTTCTTTTAAAAAAATCAATTAAGACTCTCAAGGGGCTAGTAATTTAATAAAATGAGAGTAACAATGTAAGAAATCATTACATAGAAGTAAAAATATTTAAAAGATAAAATTAAAAAAAAATTATAGCGATGTCACCTGAACTTTTAAGATTTAACTTGTCACCTTAAAAAAAAAAAAAAAAAAAAAAGAGCAAAATGTCACCATAATTTTTTTAAAAGTAAATCTATGATTTGTAAAAACATCCAATTTTCCATTTATTAATGGAGGGTAAAATAAATTCAGTTTCTTGACCGAAAAAGAGATTTCTCACAAAACAGTTATCTCCTTTCCCTTTCTCTCTGCACGTTCTTCTACCTCAGTTTCTTCTTTCCCCTCAAATTCAATGTTGGGTTCCCTTCCCTCCACTCCTGTTTGTGAGTTCGATTTGAGCATCAGAAGGAAATGCGCAATAGAATAGAAGGTTTTAATTTGTATGCATAACGGCCTCGATAAAGTCTGCAGAAACCTCCAACACTAGGACAGAATTCGCAACCTTCTCCAGCTCTATCAGGTACTTCTTCTCTTTTTCCCTCTTCTGTGCTTTTATTCATTCATTTGCTTATTTTACACTATTGAGAAACTTATGATTACAGGAAAATCGATTATATGCAAAGGGATGTTCATTAGTTTTTTTTTTTTTTTTTTGGGGGCCCTGATTATAGAATTTATTAATATTCACTCAGTAATCATGTACATAGCTTAAAATTTCAAGTGGCATTCCTCAAACTTCCACATTTCTCCACGGAATCTCTGATTTTCCAGCTCTGTCCAGGGACTAGGT
Source organism: Prunus dulcis (assembly GCF_902201215.1). Taxonomy (NCBI): domain Eukaryota; kingdom Viridiplantae; phylum Streptophyta; class Magnoliopsida; order Rosales; family Rosaceae; genus Prunus; species Prunus dulcis. The sequence goes on along the minus strand of NC_047653.1, from coordinate 22,273,149 downwards.
TTCCGTGCGATTGAGAATGAAGACTGAGGCGAGTGAGAGTCAGAGCAATTGCTCGTCTTCAACCGAGGTACGCATTGAGCAACGTGTTGTCATGCAAAAGTTAATATTTGGTATATTCAATGCTCCATTTGATTCAATTTCAACAGGTAGAATCCGGTTCACAAGGCAAGTCAGAGAAAGACTGTGAAATGGAGATGAGTTCCAAAAGCTCCGATCCTGCAATCTGGGAAGAAATTGAGCTTTCCGAGAGGTCAGTTTTGCTTTAATTTCATTACCCATTTTATAATCCAATACTATCTCCTATTCTGTCTCCAATTGTTTATTGTGATAATTTTCAGCTACCTTGTTTGCTCAATGTATGAGGAGGCAGCGTCATCAGCCTCCTCTATTTTGAAGCGTCTTTCTAAACATGGTGAAGACCTTGAAGCCACAGACCATTTCGAATTGTATGACATGTTGGAATCGGCTGGTATGGTGCTTGTCCAATCCTTAAGAGAACTTGGAAGGTATGTCCATCTATTCTTGTAAGGGTAGCTTCAATCTTTGTGGAATTGATTGATTGCACCGCTGAAAATATCTAAAATCACATTTTTACTCCTTTCATTGTGTATGTTAAATTCTTTTTCAGTCTTTTCCTTTATGTAATTTCTATATATTATGCAATCACTTCAGAATTGATGTAAATTACTATGGCTGAGATTTTTATAAATTTCCAGGGAAGTTAATGATTTAGTGGGCTTTATATTAGTTCAAAAGTAATGTGTTCTTTGGAATACATTCATCCGGCTGTTACCCAACTGCAGATTCTTTGTTATTTTAAAATTCTATTCTATTTCAACTGCTCATTGATTGTTTATCTTTAAGAAATTCTCCTAGTTATCCTTTTTCATAATGAATGTGACTTAATTTGGGTTGATGCAGGACATCAGAAATTCTGCACGAGCTCAAACTATTATTTGCTTTTGTTCCTACTATTCCTGTTCAAGTTCTTCTCACTGGGTACTCTTATCTCCTGCTCAAGTTATCTTTATTCGGATTCTTTGTTTGATAAGTATTTAAAATGCCTTTTGAAAGTTTATCGATTTCATATTGTTTGATTCTAAAAGCATCATTGGAAATTGTGGTTTTCAAAATTTCTGTCTGAATTTGTTTTTCAGGATATGTTTTTATATATCAGAAGGGCACTCTCTTGGTGTTCAAGAATTTCTGGAAGAGTTCCTTAGCAGGTGGACTTTTGTCGATGAACAATATGTTCTTGTTGGTACAGAAGAAAATGCAGATTATACGGAAAAATGTGATGGGCCTTTTCTCTTGGGAGTTGATAAGTATCTAGAAGTTGTTGAGGTCTATGTTCTGAAACTTCTGGGAACCATTTTGAATGATGTTGACCTTGCACGCTCTTGGGTCGAGAATGCTAAATTACCTGAGGACAGAAGACAGGTAAATAATCTACTCCTCATATGTTTGATTCTGTACCATGAGAATTAATTGAAGTGGTATTATTGGTTAAGTTCACTCTATGTCTATAAAAATTTCACCCTTCTTTGCCTTTTGTTTTATTTTTAGAAGGCCTTTCTTTGTGAAATTGGAGACAAAAGCTTGTTGTGGGGTTTAGATTCTCTTTCTGAGTGAGGTTTCCCATATGGTATTGTACCACAAATAGCAGTCTCATGCTAGAGAAACTCTGTTGTCTAGATATGGTTTGACTGAGATTCAGAAGACACTGTCTCTACAATGTTAGAAGGGCAACGCCTTTCTGTCTGCTGACAGGGTCTTTAGACACACACAAGTACATAAGACATTTTCTGGTTGAACTTAGTGCTTGAAAAATGAGCTTTTTCCTTATAACAAGTTGAAATCATGTTGCGTATCCTATTCTTTGTACCACGCCACTGAATTTCGCAAGACACTCAGTGGTCCAACCCCACGCTGTCATCAAATTTAATTTCGGTATTCTTACACATTTTTCCTGGTACTCATATGCGGTAATTGAGTAGCATATTTCTTTTTCGATAAAGTGAAAAGGTCATGTGGTTTTAAATTATTTGAGAACTGGAAACCGTCCAAATAAATGCAAAACCTTTCACTTTTTATATTAATTTATTTATGGGAGTACTAGGTCTCTGCCATTTTTGCATGGTGAGTAGCACTCCTTATTGAGTACAAGTATGGCTTACTCACTTATTGAAGAAGTTTTCTTCCCATGTGATATGACACTGTCCTTTAACTTCTTTCTTTTCTTGAATTATTGACATATTGCTAAGTTGCGTTATTTAACTTAATTTAAAATGGTATATTCAGTTTATCGAATTTTTAGGTTAAAAGAAATTGATACCACTTCAGTTTCTTCCATGTGTTTTCCTAGGTACTTCTTAGAAGATTACACTCACTGCATTCTGTTAAAGCCACTAATTCCTCACAAGGTACCTTCTCATCTTTGCTGGTGGACGACAATGAAGCTCATTCGTCATGTTTGCAGCAGATAACTGTGCCAGACGGATATCCAAAAAACAAATACCCTCCAAGGGGAGACACTGCTAAGAACCAAGCAGTTTTTAATTTATCTAAAAGATTGGAACCATGTTTCTGGTGGTTCCGTACCATCACTCTGAAATTTGGAAGTGCTCAGGTGGTAATATCTAATGGAAAGATTGTCCTGGGCTTCTTGATTCTGCTCATATATTATGTTTTCCGGAGGAAACAAGCTAGCATAAAGAGGTGAGATATTCTCTCTTCATAGTCAACATGTATGTATTCAATGTCCATGGTCTTGATATTGGTTCCATTCCCTCTAGTCATCATCTCAGATAGTTGCCGCCTAGACATGGGTTAGCTTCTGTATGGTAAAACAAACATGTTTGCATGAAATTAGTCAATATCCTTATTTTGGTAATGGACCTGTTGTCTGAAATTAATCAATAGCCTTTTTATGTTTCTCGCTGCTCTGATAATGCTGTGGTCACTGCCTGGGTGGACAGTTCAGTAATTTTTTGAATAACAAAGGTCACTTTAACTTGTTACTTCTATACTTCTTTTAGTTACGAACGCTGATTATCTGCACTCAACTGGTTGCCCCTCTTTCCCTTGTGCAAAATTGACTAGTGAATTGGATGACACATTGACACCTCATTAGCCATACAAAATTGTTAATGATGCTGGATAATTGTTTGAAATTATTTAGATGACAACAAACAAGCGGAGACTATCTGTCAGTGTCTCATGTGGATATGGATGATTCACATGATATAGAATAAAGAATTGAACTTGATAGGATAATACTGAAAATGTGTTCATATCTGATTCGTAGGACCTTTTTGAATTTGAGTTCTCCAAAGGACACCACTTGTGTCCACCCATGCTTAATACTTCATTTGGAAGCTTGAAGAGAATCACCTTCATTTATGTTAACAGGAGAGCAGAGTTACTCAGGTGTTAATATTGTTTGCAAAGAAATTTTTACAAGGTTAATATTCCAAAATAGCTTTGATATATATTAATTATTCTCAATGAAAACTTATGCTCAAACCACAGATATCTATGTTATATTTTACATTGTATAAATCCAAAAGACTCATTACAATTCAGCATGTCTGGATTTGTAGGAGTTGGCTGTTGGACACATTGTGTGCACGTAGACACACAACACTAATGTCCGTATGCATGATTGATTTGAATGCTTATTTATCGTAACACCCCCATGTAGAATTGGAATGGTGTTTTGGTGTGACATCATGATATTATATCAATGACTGATGCGTCACTTGTTTACTGAATATATATATGTTACTTGTTCAGTTTTGTTTTTTGGTTTTCCTAAATGGAGAATGCACTGGTAGACTTTACTGATTTGATGTTTAAATTATTATGTTTCATTCAGAATTGTTCGGAGACAAACTTTATCAATGAAGAATGCTCTGGTAGACTTGTGGCAGCTTGCATTTTCATACCAGGTGAATCCTTTAGCTGCTGTTCAACCTCTCGCGGCTGCAACAAGGTCAGGCCAGTGATAAAGTTTTAGACATTCTCCATTGAGGATTCTTTGCTATAACAACCAACCGCCAACAGCAGAACATTCTCTTCTGTGAAAATGCAATAAGTATGAAAAAATCCTGGTAAGAGTGCTATTAGTATGCACCAAATTCGCAGTGATTGTGCTATTTTACCAGTGCAATATAGCTTCTGACGTTGGATTAGTAAACCATGTTTTTGCTGTTTTGTTTTGGTTGGGTTTTTATTGGTCACATCACATGTAGATTTAATGTTCTTTTTTTAGTTCGTTTCAAAGATGAATTGCAGTTTTCAATTAATGAAACATTATACATAAGCCAGCAACATAAAGAAAGAAAGAAAATCGAATGGCATTTACTGAGTTGAGGCAAATGACCGGTTGTACAATTAGTCTGAATTGTTGATAGCTATAAACTCTTTTCGCTTTGGATAATCCTGAAAACTGAGAATAATTCCTACTTAGATCCAATTTTATAAACTCAAAAACAGATTTTAAGTTCAAAACCACAAAAACCCTTTTGGTAGGCCCATTTTTAAAAACTCAAAAACACCCCATTACTAAAAACAAAAAAAATCTCTCTCTCTCTCTCTCTCTCTCTCTCTCTCTCTCTCTCTCGTCTTAATCTCTCCTCCCACTGTCCACGCTATCTCTCTCGCATCTTAATCTCTCCTCCCTCTCTCCATGCTATCTCTCTCACGTCTTAATCTCTCCTCCCTCTCCTTTCTTTTGTAATTTCAATTTAGGAATCTAGGATTTTTGATTTTATGATTTTAATTTCAGTTTTTTAGATCTTAAAAATAATTTGGAGTTCAATACCAAATAAGTTTTTAAATCTTAAAATTACTATTTTAAAATTCATATTTTAAAATAATAATAATAATTTTTTAAGTAGGATACCGAATAGGGCCTTAATGCTCTCTTTGTTTTCTAAAAATATAATTGGGTTGTGCTAATATGGATTCACGTTCACTCCGATTCCAAGTTAGTAAAGATGCTCTGCCGTGAGATGTGATCCCAGCAAGTAGAGTCGCGTTGAACTGAATGTTGATGACATGGAGGCGTGAACAAAACAAAACAAAGGTTTTCACCTCCAAGTCCAACCCACTTAAAGACGCAAAAGCAACCGCGTTTATATCAGCAGCACTCACCTCATGTGGCCCAAAGAAAAATAAAAAGACCAATTCAACAAGAACATCAAAAGGTACCTTGAAAATAAAAAAACAATAATGATAATGTACGGTTTGGATTTTAGATGTCGTGCAACTCTCAAGGCCAGCCATACAGATCCCTAATAAGTGCCCCACCCCCAAAACACACGGTATTTCAATCTGCCAGTCAAGCTTCTTGCATGAATAAAATAGACCCAACCAACTAACTTTTTATAATTAATTATAATATTAGTGTCACTAAAATCCAAAACCTCACAAAATAATGAAAGTTTACACTAATTGCACCTCAAGCAAAGCGATTGAGTTTTGTAAGTGTGATCTTTAAATTGTGATTTAGGAAATTAACAGTAACGATTATAACATGCGTATAGTGAAGATTTGTTAAGAGAATTTCACTAATAAGCTCATCTTATTATAAAATAAAATAAAAGATATTTAGTTATATACCCATTCTAATAATATAGATAAATCCTACACTATTTAATTTCTATTAAAAAAAACTTGAAAAATGACAGCGGGCCCTATTGAATTTAATTTTGATTATTAAATTACTTTGATGCTCTGTTAAGTGTTTTGGGTTTTTTTTATATGAGGTTTTGGGGTTGAGTTTGTTTTAAGAAATCAATGTAAGTTTTGTAATTTAAAAAAAGTTAAAAGTCTTTTTGTTATGTTGTAAATGAGCATTGGGTGTGTCCATTTCATATAAATTTTTTTTAATAATTTAAATTCCTATATTAGGTATAATAGGGAATCTCCCCTATAAATAAATAATAAAAAAAAGAAAAAAAGCACTTGTTTATTTCAACCCTTATAAAAGTACCGCGTATAGGCACGAAATTGCATTAACACTCTGGTTGGCTTAAAGACCCCAAAGAAGAAGAAGAAGCGAATCACTCGGTCAGTCCATGGATACCGAAGCTTCGCCGTAACTCTCTCTCTCTCTCTCTCTCTCTCTCTCTCTCTCTCTCTCTCTCTCTCTCCTGTAATTTCCAACCTGCATGAATAATGAATTTGATCATGACCAAGAAATTTTCTTCGGAAATATTTGAACAAAAAAGGGAAGACTTTGATTAGTTAATTAATCATATTCATATATACTTATATATTTTCATGCAGGTTTGAGAGCAGCGAGATGGTGGCAAGTTTCTTGGCCTCGACGCCTTTGCTGAGCGAGGCATGGAAGCTATGCAGCGTAGCCAACACGGCGGCCGCTGCTCCATACGGCGGCTTTGTACCCCACCAAATCGGAGATGTCTGTTACTTTGCCTTTTCCAGTAACGGAATTATGACATCATCACTATCACCACCACCATCATCATCAGAAGAAGAAGAATATTCGAGATGCAGCAGGAATCTGGTGGCGTTGGGCAGCGCTGGCCACGGCCTTTTTTCTCCATTAACCAATAATAATGGAGAGGAAGAGGCCGTCATGGTGCATGCAGGGCTGCTCAATCTCTTCCTGGGCTGCTTCCCAGCTGTCCAAAGCCAGGTCAGATAATTGATATCATTCATGCATTTCTTTTTCTTTTTTTACTTTTTGTTAGTTGTCTTGCGCCCCAGGCAATCGCTAGTTATAATATCAGCCCTTTTTCTTGTGTTCTATTCTACTTTTTATATACTAGACAGTTATTACTGGGAAAGAATAGTTTTTTTTTACAGATAGTCCCATTCGAACATGATATTTTATATAAAAACTCTTACAACGCTTCTTTGTAGGAAAAAAAAACCTCTCAATTATTGTCATTTTCTAATTAGTTCTTAGTGTGTTATAATTTTTTGATTTGAAAGTACACGATGGAGTTTTTCCAATCTAAAATATTGGACTTGAAGGAAATTTTTTATTTTTATTTTTATCTTTATAAATAAAATGTAATGTTAGAATGAACCTATTTGTGAAATCCCGAGAGAAAAAGGTAAGAGTAGTGGAACAAAATATGGACATTATTGTTGCATATTATATGCTAATAATCAATGATAAATGTCTAATAAGAAATCATAATTATATTTAAAATTTGAATAAAGGGCCTTTGATTGGTTTAACTGCAAATACAAGTCAAGTATTTGTTCATAATAATAGTTAGTCAAGTCAATAGTTTAGTAATGGTGGTATTTCGCTTTCATTTGTTCTTTATTTGACAAGATTAATAAATAAATAAACAAAATACAGAAGCAAAAACAACTTCGCTTTCTGAATATTGCTTAAATATTCTGAATTTCTTTCATATTGCCCACGACTCTTTTCAAAATAACCTCCTTTTCCAACCCCTTTTGTACTCCTGCGTGCATCGGCTGCTGCTGGTCAAGAAACAACAAAAATATTTCAAAAAGTTATAAATCTTTCTACTCATTTCCAATGTTTTCACCCAAATTCAAAAGTGATATTTTAGGCTATGATTGTTATCTTAGAAAAAAAACAAACAAACAAACACAAACTTTTAAGCATGTAGTGACGACGGCCAGGATGCAATTCAATATTTCTGATTGGGAAAATTTCTACAACGAGCAGTCGTATTTTTGTGCTTATCTCTTTTCTCATGTAACTTGATTACTTTTACGAGAAAAATCGACACAAGAAAGCACACACATGATATTTTGAGATAAGGAGAGTTAATCTTAGCCAGATATTAAGTGCCACATGAAAATATTCTCTCTGCATGCCAACTACCAGACAGACTTGATTTCAATTGTGTACGTCAAAAGTTCTATTTCAAGTCATGGATTTGCTTGGTCTTTGAAGTATAAATTGGAACTCGTTTAAGCATGTTTTTTTTTTTAATGATTGGTGTTCACCAAAACACAAAATTAGCAAGAATATTTTTTTTCTTTGATACAAGCAATATTAAGAGAAGATGAATCGAACCGAAGACCTCGAATGGTTAACTTCAGCTACAAACCCTTATAGCAAGAATCTTTAATAAGCAAAAGCTAAAAGCAATTTTAACAAAACTTCATTTTAAGTTCCATGTAATCACTTTAACTTATATCTCCCTGGCAATTTTTTGTTACATTTATATGTTGATTAGGTCTGTTTAGTGAGAGAAAATAATTTACTTTAATTAGCTAGAATTAGAATTATTGTTTGAACCTGGAATTGTGGTTGGAGGCTTTCCTGCGTGTTTGGCTGGTTGTTGCATTATTTGACAAAAAGAACAATTCGTACCAACGAACAAAAAGCAAATTTAGAAGACGTGTTGACTAGATTGCTTTCCCACTGCCAAAATCTTTCGTCAACAAATTGCCAAAAATAAATTATATTTCTTTCTATGACCAAAATTAAGAAAAATTAAATTATTTATTCTTACAATAAATACATCTGGAGTCTCTTAGAGTATATCTAGTGGTGAGGTAGCCTTGTTCTAGTACACCCTAACAAAATTTACTTTATAATTAGTTTATTTATAACATTTATTATTATCTTTTGTTCAAATGAAAGACTTCGTTAGGGTGACTTAATGGAACCCAAAAATTCTATTTTTGGACACACTCTTTACACCTACATACGATTTTAGACATGTCGGGCCCAATTCTTAGACATGTCCACCAACAAGATATTATGTCCTTTAGAAAGTCACCCTGCAAATGAATGACCTTCAAGATACTCTGAAGTAGTATGGTTTTGTACTCAACAAACCACCTCCACATTTTCTGCTTTTTCATATTACCATTTACATCTGACCTTACATAATTTGTCTTACTATACTTGCAAGGCTCATATTCACCGTTTCTCTTAGATGCAAGTGTTACTCGAGGTCTCTTCAACCTCTTGCTCTCACCTTCAGAATTAGACCTTCTAATAACAGTTATGATATTATTCATCTTTCCTTGTGCACGAGTCTATCTAATTAAGGCATTTTTACTTTTGAATATGTATACATAATACTCATGTTATTTGAAATTAAAATGTTAAAATTTAATGCCACGTTATTGATATTAAAAATGATTCCACAAACAAAACAAAACAAAACATTTAAAAAAAAAAAAAAAAAAAAAAGAGATACTAAAAATGATTACCTCATAATTTGTGAATTAATTATTGTAGTTCATTATACATTATGTTCCAATATTGCTGACTTCACTAGCGGCGTCACTTTCTTTTTGTTCATTTAATAGGAAAAAAATAAAAATATCTTGAATTAAATTTGTGGTTGACAACAACTTACTGAAATAACTAATATATTTTGGTGGGTCAGATACAACCGAACTCTATTTTATTTTTTTGGTGAAACAACATCAAAATTTCCTACTAATTGTTCCGATTTCAAAACAACGACTTCATTTTGTCAAATTTTGTTAACAAATTTGGCACATGAATGACATATGTGAGACTAATCGAAGGTTTTAGAGGTGTAAAAGTGTATCACATGTTCCCATTAAAAAATGGACAAAATAAGTCATTTTCCTTAAATTGCAACTAGGCCAAATAACATTTTTAGTTCCGTAATTTTCGACTTTGGTCCATATTATTTGAATTTTGGCAATTTCAATCTTGTAGTTTGATTTGACTTGCAATTAATTCATAATCCTGTTGTCAAACTAATAGATGAAATCAAAATGTGAGGGAACTTTTGTCTCCACAAAACATTTGCAATCAACCCAAAACATAAGAATTCTGTTTATTTTTCTTAGCAATGTTAGACTTGTAAGACTTGATTGGTAACTCTTAAGAAACTATAAGTCTAATATTCCCAAAATTGAAACGAGGAGGATCAAAGTGGAAAATAAGCCAAGCCACAAAAACCGAAAATGTGACTTGGCCTTGCAACAACTAGTAAACCACATGCCTAGAATCATGAAAACTAAAACTAGAGGGATCAAACTGGACATAGATTTGTGATTTGCCATCAAAATCAAAGTAAATGGATTAACTTGTCCACTTTGATTTAGCTTTCTAATTGTAACATTGATTAGTAGGATACAATTAATTAATGCTCCAAAAAATTAATATATGGTGGTGGCTGGTGCAGATGGTGGAAGTAACAAAGAATAGCAAGTCCATTGTCATCACAGGCCATTCTATAGGAGGAACAACTGCCTCACTCTGTGCTCTTTGGCTCCTCTCCTACCTCCAATCTGTCTCCTCTTCCCATTCAGTCCTCTGCATTACCTTTGGTTCACCATTGCTTGGCAATGAGTCCCTTTCCCGAGCAATCCTCCGAGAAAGATGGGGTGGCAACTTTTGCCATGTGGTTTCCAAGTACGACATCATGCCGAGGCTACTCTTTGCTCCGTTGGCATCATGCACCACCCAACTGCATCTCTTAATGCAACACTGGACTGCTCCTCAGTTCGGAAATCTTGGTGTGCAGCTTGGAGACGAAGCAAATTTAGCTGAACTGTTTCTGTTTGTCGCCGCTCATTTGCAAGTGGCATCGGAAGCAGGGGAAGAGAGAGCAACTAGTTCTTACTGCCCATTTGGGAACTACTTGTTTTGCTCACAAGAGGGGGCTATCTGTGTGGACAATGCAGCATCTGTCATCAAGATGATGTACTTGACGTTTATTGCTGGTAACCCCAGTTGCTGTATTGAGGATCATCTCAAGTACGGAGAATATGTTGGCAAGTTTTGTTCACAGTTTTTGAACAAGAGAAGCTTCATGCAAGGGGAGCTTCCTCAGTCAAGCTGGGACGCAGGGGTTGCATTGGCATTGCAGTCCTTGGGAATAAGTGGGCAGGTACTAACATTTCACCGTCATTCTCCAATTTATTTAACCTTTTTTCCGTCCATTCATCTCTTGTCGAATGAATTTCAGGAATCAGCTTCAGAACCTGCGAAAGAGTGCCTAAAGATAGCGAGGCGATTGGGACGTACACCAAACCTCAAGTGTGCTGATTTAGCTGTTCGGCTCTCCAGGATCACACCTTACAGAGCTGAAATAGAATGGTACAAGGGATCCTGTGATAAGTCTGATGAGAAACTAGGGTACTACGACGCCTTCAAGCAAAGGGGCACCTCAAAAAGGGGTCACAAAGTCAACATGAACCGCCACAAACTTGCTGCATTTTGGAATGGCGTGATTGAAATGTTGGACAAAAATGAGCTGCCTCACGATTTTCACAGGCGAGCAAAATGGGTGAATGCTTCCCAGTTTTACATACTCCTGGTAGAGCCACTGGAGATTGCTGAGTATTATAGGTCTAATATGCACCTTGTCAAGGGTCATTACTTGAAGCATGGAAGAGAGAGGAGGTTCGAGATATTCGACAGGTGGTGGAGGGAGAAGAGGGTTGATGAGGAGAAAAATAGTAAGAGAATCAAATTTGCAGGTTTGACTCAGGATTCCTGCTTTTGGGCCAAGGTGGAGGAAGCTAGAGAATGTGTAGCTCATGCTAGAAGCGAGAGTGATGCAAGCAAGCAGGCTTTGCTGTGGGATAGTATCAATAAATTTGAAATGTACGCAGCTAGACTGGTGGAAAGAAAGGAGGTCTCCGAAGACGTTGTAGCCAAGAATTCAAGCTACAAAAAATTCTTGGAGGAGTTGACAGAATTGAGATCCGCGGTACATCCATTCTGGACTACTAAACAATTTCCAAGTCTTTGAGGTGGGGAAGTAGTTCCCTAGTTTGCATTCTGGACATGCATGTTTAAAGATTGCTGCTTTTAACTCTGTACTTGACTTGCTTAACTTGTTCTTAAATTTAACTATGGCATGAATTCTTCCGGAATAATTCATATGTTTGTGTGTGTGTGTGTGTGTGCCTGTGTATACAGAGTCGGCAACATAAGCATTTGTTCTGTCGCATAAATTTGCCCTTTATATAAATAATGCCCTAGGCAACAAATGGGGGATTGCTTACTGATTCTAAATTTGGAATGCAATGAATGGACATAGATGCAAGAAAACAAAATGCTAGAAGCCGTAGAAGGGAAACTTTGAACCTACTACTTCAAACTTGTGAATAAGTTTATACCTTTCCATTATCAGTATCAATGTTTCTAACAGGTCCTGTGAACCATTTCCTTGCATCCAACACCCACCAAAGCATTATCAGACCCAAACCTACACTCAAAGCAACAGGTGCATAATTGAATGTATCCCAACTAATTGGGTAGTAAGTGGGGAGGAGGAAGACTGAACAGGTATAACAAATCCACAGGAAGGCAACAAAGCAAATTGGCCTTCTTGCTTTCCCCAAATAAAATGGCCCAGGTTTGAAGTTCTTCTCGGCCATTACCATTCTTGCAAAGATTGGAACTGCATATCCTCCTACCCATCCAATTGTGCATATGGAAGTTATTGCAGTGAAGACTACATTAACTTTCAAGATTGGAAGTCCAAGGAGAATGCTGATGGCTGCACAGAGCCAAACTGCATTGGAAGGAACTTTGTGTTTTGGGTGCAATTTTTGCCATACGGATGAAAATGGAATCCCTTTGTCTCTTGATAGAGCATATACCTGAAAATACCCTAAACCGTAAACAACTTTTTTGGCGGTGCCAGACCAAACAGATTACTTTTGTAAATCTAGGATTAAGGTGCTGTTCTCAGCAAGTGAAGGTATAAATGCTGTTTTAGGAGTAAAAAGGAAAAGTCTATTTACCACTCTGGCAGCACTAGTAGTAATTGAAAGCCCGCCAAAGAAGAATGAACCCCAAATTATGAACAGTAAAATGATTGCTCCAGCGGAACTATTGTACCTCCCATGAAAAGCATCATAGAGTATTTGAGCTGGCACAAACGTTCCAGCAGTCTCATTGGTCGGATCATATAGGTAGCTAAAATCCTGAGTGAAAAGTCACAGAAAAAGAATCAGTTTAATAATATTCCAACAATAAAAAGCACTTACAACAATCGATTTATGCTTTAATCGAATTCCATGAAAGATTGTCATATCAGAAAAAGAAAAACTGCACAAAGACTGAGGGAAGGATTGCCAGAATAAAGAATACAATGATTATTTTCACTGCTTGGGGTTGAAATGGTTAGCGCAAACTCTAAAAACTCTACTAGTTTCTGCCATCGCATCGGCGGACTATGGAACTATAGAAGTCTACTACACATGTGAAATTAATTTTTCACTATGGACAAATTAACATTTGACTTCATTTTGTGCACTTTCAAAACAGAGGAATGAAGGCACTCTGCACACTAATTAGCAGAGGCCTTAAAAGTAATTTGGATTCTCAAATAGGTGCCCGCTCTACCAGAATTGCAATAAAATTAGGCTTTGCCTCATACCTGAATGCTGAAAGTAAGGGCCAAGATGTATGCCCACCCAAACACTGATATGATACCAATGCTAGATAGAATAGCAATAGGACCATTCTTGTCTGCACCTTTGGTTTCTTCTGTCAGATGTGCTGCAGCATCATATCCATATAATGAATACTGACTAACAAGAAATGATAGAATCACTGCATAAGGCTTGCTTGATATCCCAGTTCTCTCAGGGGCCACGTTGAAATTTGTGAACACATATGATGCAGACTGTGTAGTCAGTGCTACAAGGGGAAGCATTATCACAATAACCGCCCCCCCAATGACCTGCGAAACAAAAAATCGCTGCTTTAGTCCACGGTAGATAAAGCGAAATTGAATGAACAAGTAATGTAAATGAGGCATACTGCAAATATACATGGAAGGCAGATTGGAAATATTGAAATGGATTCAATGTTCATAGCACCTTTTTGTTCTCCATCTATGTGCATTTTCTGAGTGCTTTCTAAACAGGCCTTGAATTAGTTGATGATTAACTATTAATTACACCCACGCATCGTGCATGATATATGATACTTAAGGTAAGTAAACACATTTTACACACACCTGCCTGGGGAGGAAGTGTTGAGGTTCAGCAATTGAAACCAAAGTAGTTTCTCTTTTGTAAATGTGGTTTACATATGCATATGTAGACGTATCCTAATTTGGACCCACTGCATTTGGCTTGGAATGAAAAAACCAAAGGAACATATCTACAGGGCTTCTTTGGAAGTTTGATCATATTCATATATCAGTTTTCTAAATTTTCTCTTCATCCACATAGTAGGGAGTATGAACTTTCTGTACATGTACAAAACCAACACACTTAATGGGAATATGTAAACCCTCCATAGAGTTTATTCATAAAGGTAGAATTAGCACCTTTTGACATTAACATGGTATCAATCACAGTACAAAATAGTGACTTAAAACAGAATCATAATATACCACTTTCCCACAAAAAAACTATAAAAAAAGCAGGCAAGAAACCAAAAGATGATTTTACCTGCCACCATATTGATATTATGTCAATAAACGCAATTACTTCTAGTGCAAATGTGTTGAGAAATGCCCATATAAGAGTGAGGCCAATGTACATGCATAAGAACAACCATTTTGGTGCAAGATAGCCTCCATCCTTATTTGTTCCAGTGCACAATAAAATGATACTTTGCAGTGTTTGTGATCCTGCATATGCCTTTCAAATCAAGTTTAAAGTGTTTAGGTCAAAATTCAACATATATATACATATCACTAATTTCTTCTTTCAAAATGAAAAGATTAGTACCTGAGTACCGATGCCGGCAATGAGCCCTATGCTCTCAAGCCAAGCACAGCACCATGATGCCAATGGACCCCATTTGGGGCCAGCTAAATGGGCAGCCCAGAAGTAAAGAGAACCTGTAGTCTGTTTCGCAAGTCAACAACTTAATTTACTGCCTCTAAAATCTAACAGAGCAAGCAAAATATGGCTGGAATAAAAATTTATTATATTCATCTTGTAGCAGGGAATTATTTCCATTCTCCCGCAACTGATCATAGTGCAATATTCTCACTCAAAACATACTTTCTAAGCAGGAAACAAATTGTTCTAGTGGGACAATCCTCTTAACATGTTTCTTAATTAAACTAATAATTCATTTTTGTCATATTAAACATGCTTATTCGATAATGAACAATGGTTAGAATTTGAAGCGCAGAATGGGATGAAAGAAATCTCCATCTCCGTGGTAGTTTATTGAGAGTAAAAGTAGGATAGGCGAACACATACTCGATAATATATAAAAAAGGAATTAGAAGTGAGAAGTGGCAAACCGGGAAAGAGGAGCAGATCTCTGCCATGGCAATTCCTACAAACCAGGTGAAAAATGATACCACCACCCATCCCCACACAAGGCTTGCAGGACCTGCATATGCAAGGCTTGAACCATACAAGGGAGTAATTCCAGTGAAAAGTGTCATCGTGGAGAATGATATTGCAAGAGTTTTGAACAGAGTCTGCAGAAAATCAAGTATCCAATCCACAAAGCTCAAGTTAATATGATAATCAAACATAACATGAAATCAAATAAAAAAATTACCTACCATCTCTCTTCTGAGTTCTTGCTTGTAACCAAGCTCATTAAGGCGCTTTTCTCCTGAATCCATCTCTTGGATTCTTGATGCATCTACTTGGTTGTGTACCATTTTAGCTCAAAATTAAATTAGCAGCTTATAAATATGCAACTGGGTTTTATACAACGAAGAGAGAGAGAGAGAGAGAGAGAGGGAGAGAGAGACTCAAGCAAACTAGCGTAAACCTTGTACTCAATGCCACTAGTTTTTTTTAAAGGTTTACATGACTTTAGGTGATGATGCACGTAAGCCTCAAACAGTTGCCATGTTTGAAAATTCGTCATTAAACAATTCAACATGTAAAATAACGGCCCAATTTTAAATTTTCTCATGCTCTCCCCATTCCCCAGCTCACATTCACACTTCTATTCTCTCTGTCTCCCTCTGTACTCATCATCCTACACCCCCTACCCCGTCTGACTTTTCTAATTGTCTATTCCTCAAACAGGTCAATCATTTTCTTTCTCCTTAAGTTTACTGTTTTATTGGATGTCATGTCTGAACAAAATTACTTGACTTTGTCTGAGCATAACTATTTGACTGCTTCTACATTTTCTGTCAAAAGTTTGACATTTTTGTTTATGGAAATTTAAAAAAAATGTAACCCAACCAACCACAGAGAGAGAGAGAGAGAGAGAGAGAGAGAGAGAGAGAGAGAGAGAGATAGAGAGAGGTTCAATGACAATGGGGGCAAGAAAATTAGATACTTTCTTCTCATTGAATATACTGGGAAATATTTAAATGGAATGGGGATCTGGATACGTACAGTATCTTCCTGTGGGAGGTGGGCTTTGGAATTTTGAAATTTTCTATGCAGAAAGTCGCACAAGCAAAGTCTAGCATTGCGCAAAGCTTAATAATATAAATATACAATAGCATTGCATTGCATGGCTTGCTTGCTTGCCGCCCCTATTTCAACGCCTAGATATATGCTTCCAACTTTATTCAATCCTTCTCATGTTATTCTCTTGTCTTTTTGCGTTTTTTTTAATAAAAAAATCTGCTGATCCAATCTGCTTGCGATAAGACAATCCAATCAAATCATTCCAAGTATATTTCATGCTTTTTGGTGTCTAGGCATTTGAAACATTCAATCTTTAGTTTTTCTCATGTACTTGATTCCAAGAAAAATCTGTGATTGGTTTTTATTTGATGATAACTGTTTTTTCTATGTTTCAATACTTTTTAATTGAATAAAAAAATTTATCTTCCCATCCAATGCATGAACCCCTCTGCCTTCTTCGGCCACTGTTTGGCTCTGTGAGTTTTCTGAGTTTTGGGGAGGCCACAAGAAGGGAGGATGGGGGTAAAAAACTTACTGAGTTTGGGAGAGGGCTTGAGAAGGGAAGATGGGTGAAAACGAAGAGGATGTTTGCTACTTCTACACTAACACCGTGCTGAAGACTTTGAAAGGAAAATCAATCTTCTGTGATTGACTCAGATTAAAATCAAATTGAAGATATCAAGTGGTTAAATCTGCCAGATAATCTGGTTAAATTGCCAGATTATGGGAATTGATTTAAATCAAATCAAATCCCACAAATCAAGGAAAGTTATTTAGGTCAAGCATCCGACAAAAGCCTATAAATAGGAGGCCTCAAGATGAAAGAAGGGGTCAGAAGGAGAGAGAAAAACCTAGCACTCAGAAGAAACAGAAAACTCTCTGCATTCTTCACCCTACCTTGGAAGAGCCACCAAGCACAACAAATACGTGCCGGTTCCTTCACCATAAAAATCCCAAACACCAAACAAGCTTCGTGCTACCCGTTTGATCAAGATCAAGTCTCTACGACCCTTGTATCAAACACAAATTTTCTTTAAACACTTTGGAGATCGAATCCGAGGATTCAATACAGAGATTGTAACCCTAAATTTCATAAATACAAATATTATTTTGTACACGTGTTCTTGTCTCATTTGTCGCAGGAAATTCGTGTTTACAAATTTGGCACGCCCGGTGGGACAATCTCTGCCTCTCATCTCTTTCTCCAGTTCCAAAATCAATCAACACACCAAAAACGATGGCTTCCAAGAAGATTCAATCTGTTCCCGCGACGAGAGGCAAAAGCGTGAGCGCCTCCTTCTCAAGCGGAGATTCTGCTGGGGTCGTCACCCGGAGCAAGGCCAAGGCGATATCCGCAACTCAACATGTTACTTCCATACCGACTCAAGCCAAGGCGAAAGATGTTCACCGAAGGCGCGAACCGGTTATCAATTTGGCCTCATTGGGGCAAAAGAAGAATACCTCTCGGGCGGATGAGAGAAACTCTCGGAGTGAAGGGAGGAGTTTTTCGGGTTCGAAAAATTCGAGAGGACGCTCACTCTCGCCTGTTTCAGACGCTGACTCGAGCACATGCTCATACCATGGATCCCCGCCTGACGATCAACAGAAGAAGCTTACCTCGGCATCCGTAGGTGAGTCTTATTCTATGGCTATGCAGGTCATGGTGACGGGAGCTATGTCTATTGAAGAACAGCTGGCCCATATGAGCGAAGCGGTCACCAAACTGACTAAGATGGTCGAGGAGAAGGATGTGCAGATTGCTTCTCTCATTAACAAGTGGGAGACACATCAAGATAAGGAGCCTAGTCAAGACGTGCATAAGAAAGAATCACATCATGAAGCTGAATCCAGTGAGAAAGGATTGGGCCATGAAACAGAGTCGGATGATAAGTCGCACGGAAAAGGCAACACAGCCTCGGTGGGTTCTTTATCTATCCAACAACTTCAGGACATGATCACGAACACCATCAGGGCTCAATATGGTGGGCCTTCTCAAGATACATTTATCTATTCCAAGCCTTACACCAAAAGGTTAGACAACCTTCGAATGCCAACGGGCTATCAACCTCCAAAGTTCATGCAGTTTGATGGAAAAGGTAACCCTAAACAACATGTTGCCCACTTCATCGAGATGTGCAACAGCGCTGGCACTAACGACGATTATCTCGTGAAGCAATTTGTCCGATCACTCCGAGGCACTGCATTCAACTGGTACATTGACTTGGAACCTGAGTCAATTGACAGTTGGGAACAAATGGAGAGAGAATTCCTCAACCGCTTCTATAGCACTCGTCGCTCAGTTAGCATGCTAGAGCTCACTAGCACAAAGCAGCGAAAAGACGAACCTGTTGTTGACTACATCAATCGTTGGCGTTCATTAAGCCTCGACTGCAAAGATCGAGTCTCAGAGTTATCGGCTGTAGAGATGTGCATTCAAGGTATGCATTGGGGTCTGCTCTACATTCTTCAAGGGATCAAACCCCGTACCTTTGAAGAATTGACCACTCATGCGCATGATATAGAGCTAAGTATCGCTAATCACGATGGAAGAAAGGAAATGGTGAGTGATCATCGAAATGACAAGTCGTCGAGAAATGGGGCAGACTCTTTGAGGACACGCATCTTGGAGTCAATGACGATCAGTGCTACTCCAATGAAGATTTCCACTCGAGGCAAGAAAGATGCGAGGAAGGCCAAGTCGACTCAAGATCAAGAACCACGACGACACACCCTAAAAGAAATGAAGGAGAAGAAGTATCCTTTTCCAGACTCTGACGTAGAAGGCATGCTGGAAGACTTACTTGAGAAGAAGGTGATTGAGTTACCTGAGTGCAAACGCCCTGAAGAGATGAATCATATTAACCACCCGAAATACTGCATGTACCATCGTGTCATCAATCACCCAGTGGAAAAGTGCTTCGTGTTGAAAGATCTCATCATGAAGTTGGCACAACAAGGAAGAATCGAAATGGATCTTGACAAGGTGGTAGAGTCTAACCATGCTACGATCTCGTTTGTCTTATCTGGTTCTGCACGTTTGCCCTCACTTCAATCACTAGGGGCATTCTCTGAAACCCATCAACTCAATCCGTATGAGTGTGTTGGAGTGAAAAGTCAAAGTAGTGTCGATTCATTCGATGACGATAATGAAGGATGGGCATTGGCTACTCGGAAGAAGTTACATAAGAGTGCACCTTTGCCAAGAACTCCTCGATCAAAAAGATTTGTAAGCAAAAGAAGTTCTCCTCAATCACATAAAAGGCATAGAGGAAATGAATTATCAAATATGAACAAAATGGTTCCAAAAGATGAACTCTTGAAACAAAGGTCGCCTAGCCCCATCATGCTACATGACTTCTTCCCCAAGGGATTCTTCAAGAATAATGCGTCGAGCACCTCCCGAGGTGAAAAACATAAGGAGGATACTTCTCACTTCACTTGACACAAAACACACCAAACGCCTTTTCCTTCGCCGACAACCAAACGCAAACGCATAAGGCACCAAACCTTTCAGCCATTTTTGAAACTGCTAAAACGCACCAACGCCTTCGCTCACGCACGAGCAAAAAACTCGCAAAAATTCTTCGCCGCACGAGCCAAAATCGCCAAAGGCACCAAAACGCCTCACTCAAGACGAGCCAAATCGCGCACAAGGCACCAAACGCCTTTTCATTAAAATCGGTTTGCAAAAACGCCTTTCGCAAGACGAAAAAATAAAAGCACCAAACGCCAAAAGGCAAAACGCCTTTTCGCCGCAGACGAGCCAAAACCGCACAAGGCACCAAACGCCTTTCGCTTTTCGCCTGACGAAAGCCAAAATCGCATATTGCACTCAAAACGCTTTCCTTCGCCAGACGAGCCAAAATCGCATAAGGCACCAACGCCTTCGCCGCAAGACGAGGCTAAAAACGCAGACAAGGCACCAACGCCTTTCGCCAAAATTACGAACGCTAAAAATCGCACAAGGCAAACCAAAAAGGCTCCAGATGAGCCAAAAAAATAAGGCACAAAAATGCCGCTTCGCAGACGAAGCCAAAATCGCAAAGGCAAAAACGCCTCCTTTCGCAGCAAAACGAGCCAAAATCGCAAAAGGCACCAAAAAAAATTCGCCAAAAAAAATGAAAAAAAAAAAAAAAAAGGCAAAAAAAATAGGCAAACCAAAAAAAAAAAAGAAAAAAAAGGTCTGAGCCTAAAACCGTTTTGGACAAGATTCGAAAAGAAAATCGCAAGGCACCCAAAAAAAAAAAAAAGGCTCGTTAGATTGAAAACCCGAAATGGCAGTCTAAGCAAAAAAAATTAGAGCGCAAGAAAGTCCGTTGAACTGAAAACCTGAAAGGGCGGTTCAAGCAAAAGTTAGGACACCAAAAAAAAAAAATAATAATAAAAATCTTTGAACTACATGATGACTTGATCCCTTTTCATCGAGGGTACGTAGGCAGCTTGGACAAATAATTTCAAGTTCAGTCACATAAAAAAAAAAAAAAAAAAAAAGAGCTTACTTATACAAGTTTGAAGAGCCGGGCAAAGGTGGAATGTCTCGAGAAACAATCTTCACTTGTCTTCCTCTACGTAAAGCCTAAGCGCTTGAGCGGGTTATCACCAAGTCGGAGAGATGGATCAAACCTAAGCGGTATAGGACGTCTACGTTCTTCACTCGTCCTCCACTTACGTAAAGCCTAAGCGCTTGAGCGGGTTATCACCAAGTCGGAGAGATGGATCAAACCCAAGCGGTATAGGACGTTTACGTTCTTCACTCGTCCTCCACTTACGTAAAGCCTAAGCGCTTGAGCGGGTTATCACCAAGTCGGAGAGATGGATCAAACCCAAGCGGTATAGGATCAAACCCAAGCGGTATAAACCTAGGGGACGCCACGTTCTTCACTTGTCCTCCACTTACGTAAAGCCTGCCTAAAGCGCTTGAGCGGGTTATCACCAAGTCGGAGAGATGGATCAAACCCAAGCGGTATATAGACGCCGTCGTTCTTCACTTTCCACTTCAAAGTACCTATTATCAAATCAAACCCAAAAGCGGTATATAAATTCTTCACTTTCACCTAAAAAAAAAAAAAAAAAATTTGAAAAAGGGATAGATGTGCTGCGGAAAAAAAAAAAAAAAAAAAAAAAAAAAAAAAAAAAAAAAAAAAAAAAAAAAAAAAAAAAAAAAAAAAGATGAAGAAGAAGAAGAATGGATTCAGGCTTACCAACCAGAAGAATGGGTTCAGGCTTACCAACAAGCAACTCTCACCACTTTGGTTGCTGAGATTCGGATGATGCAAACTTCAAAGTCGTAGACCTTCTCGCCAACAAGAGGAGTTTTTCTGCTGTTCTATTTGGTTGATCTCAATATTCATGAACATAGTGTTATTTAAAGAAACCAAAGACCATCAAAGCTCCTAGTGATGCTAGGGTTTCTCATTCCTAGTTTAGGAAAGTATCTTGCTTTCCAAGATCTTACCAATATTGGATATTATTAAGCTTAATAATATCACCCAAAAAAAAAAAAAAAAAGGGAAACCAACGTTGGAAATAGGTTAGATATTCTCAATGATATCTAACCCAAAAAAAAAAAAAAAAAGAGAAGAAAAGAAAAGAAAGGGGAACACTTCAAGCTGCACCTCCTACACGTGAAAAGGCCCATGTCTACAATGCATCATGAAGTGGGGGCAATTTGTAGACAAAGAAATTTTGGTGTAATAAATTCCATTGACAAGAAAATAATTAGGGTTCGGTGGATTAAATCGTGGGCCTCGTAATTCACCCATGTGGCGTGTGACTCATCAAAATTGAATTAGTTGTCAAAAATGACAAATGGAGACATCCGACGGAATGCATCATACGGTTCAAGATGAAGACAAAATTAAAGGAAAGAATCTTCTGTGATGGACTTTGATTTAAATCAAATATTAATCAAGTTAATCAATTGAAGATAATCTGGTTAAATTGCCAGATTATGGGAATTGATTTAAATCAAATCAAATCCCACAAATCAAGGAAAGTTATTTAGGTCAAGCATCCGACAAAAACCTATAAATAGGAGGCCTCAAGATGAAAGAAGGGAGCAGAGAGGTCGGAGAAAAAACCTAGCACTCAGAAGAAACAGAAAACTCTCTGCATTCTTCACCCTACCTTGGAAGAGCCACCAAGCACAACAAATACGTGCCGGTTCCTTCACCATAAAAATCCCAAACACCAAATGGCTCTCTGTGGTCTTGTGGTTCCTTGTTGGTCCATGCCTTGGAGATTAGAAATAAAGGGAAGACCGCATTACTTTCATTGTGGTTTCAACTTTCACAATATCACTTTGATCTCTTTCAAAGTAAGTTGAAGACAAATATTACTTGAGCTTAGGCAGAGGCAAGAATAGTAAAATAGTCATGATGGAAGAAAGTGCAGTGATATTATGTCAAAGGTGCTGCATCGAAGGAATGAAGAACTTGTTCTAGCATTATTCTTGTATTGGAGTTAAGAGGACTCTCTGGTTTGTCTGAGTGAGTGATATTGACGAGGTATAGCTTCTTTGAGGCCACAAATGCAGCCGAAAAGATCCTCTTCATCCCTCCTCTTGTGCTATCAACCTCATACTCGAACTCGTATACTTGTAGGCCGCCCTGGCCTGGTCTCTCTGCAAATCCAATAACCACAGCATCTTTTGTACTTTCCTGTGTATGAACAGAGAGGTTTAACAAGACAATTATAAATTTTAATATTTTGAAAATAAGAGAAGTGATACTTTTCATAATAAAGAAAAAAGGAAAAAAAAAATATACTGTAAGCTCAATCCGGTGATATTCATCCAAAGTTGTGATGACACAATTGGGAATATCAGAACATTATTATACTGAGGTTGCACATACATAACTTATAATATTCCTTCAATCAAAACTTTCATTATTACGCTCAAACCCTCAACTTCAATTAGCCTTTCAGTGATAAAAGATAGCAGCAGCAACCAATAATCTCAGGTCATAATAAAACGGGCTCATCCAAATTACAACAAAAAATTCATGTGGCGTATTAGACACAAGAAGAATATACTAGTACTACAGACCAGTCGGGTCATATGGTTCAGAAGAGAAGAAGTAAAATTTCAGTCATCTGTGACTATCTTGAACTTATTTACTTTGATATACGGCCACTGTCTTGAACCTACATTACATACAAGCATACATGAATTCATGGTTGCATGCACAAGCTATTTTCTGTTGGCAATGTATTTTAAAGGATTATGCAGAAAAAGTTTAATAGAAGCATGTGCTAGTAAGAAATAAAGAAATCTAGTGATAATTATGTCTGCAAGCATGTAGCTGTAATGTTGTTTGTAATCATCTTTGTCTTTCTGACTTTGATTTGCAGATCAAAGTCATGAAGGAGATGTACTTGACTGAACTAAGTAAAACACGTTTGGAAAATTGCTACTGAACTTTAGCAGTTATGTAATCACTTCACTTGTTTCAGTTACTACCAACATCAATCATAAATCACCATCAGCAACTTCAGAGAGAAAGATAATAATAATAACAGCAAAAACACATTCAAGGGAAGCACTTTTCACCTTGCGCCTTTCAGCTTGTATAAGCTTATCAGCCACAAATTGAGGACTGCCAAACTCTCCAAGGCTCGTAAGACGAACCGGGTTCACCACAACACCAATATTGTTGCTTCCGTTATTTGCCTCTTCAAACAGAGCAGTTGCCCCTGCTTTTTCGACCTGCCCATCCATAAGCAGCCATTTTCATCCACACAAAATCCACTTATACTGACTGAAACTGAAAGCAATACATTAATAATCACACAGAGTGACAAGAGGGCAATAAAGATACAAGCTTGAACTTTTGGTTCACCTTTATCCAAGAGGAGGGCCGGAGGAGAGTGAAACCCTCCTTGGAATCTGTGTACCTCTGAAGATCCAAGTCTTGAGCGAGAATGGCCTTTTGCAAGTTTGGCAAAAACCCATTTAAGAAAATAGCGACAATTGAGAGGCCGAGGTCTCTCTTGGTCAAACAAGGTGATGATGGTGTTTCTCTGGGAGGATGAAGATGAGTGTGTCTTTGGAACAAAGAAGCTCTGGGAATTGAATTTGAGAATTTCAAAGGATTGTGGTTTGAGAGCGTAAAGCAATTGCAAATGCACAAAGCCATCACTTCAATTTACCAGTGGACGAGATAATCCAAGAAGATGACATCTTCTTACATCTTACAAAAGAAAGAAATTCCATATCGATATCGACCCACTTAAGTGTTGTCGTTTTGGAGGAAAGTGAATTCTGAAAATGGCGTCGTTTTGGCTCGTCTCTAGCGCTTCGCGTAGGTTTCTGAAAGTGAAACCTTCACTTTCTCTCTCCCGCACCCTATTCGCAGTTTCTACTTACCAACCAACCACCACCACCACCACCTCGAAAAATTCTAACCCTAACGCTTATCCCAACGGAACCCAGTTGGGCCCATTCACTCAGAGGCACCGTTGGATTCCCAGTTGCGTCGAATTTGATCTGAGACTCGTAGCCCACATCTCCAGCTCGTCTTCATCTACAGGCGCCAAGAAGGACGGAAATCAGGGCAGCAATGACGTCAAGGTTGAAGTTGAGGCTTCTTGGATCGACTTGTATTTGCCGAGACAAGCTCGCCCTTATGCGAAGCTCGCTCGCCTGGACAGGCCCATTGGCACTTGGTTGCTCGCTTGGCCTTGTATGTGGTAAGCGACTCTTACTTCAACTTCTTAAACTTTGGTCTCTCCACTGAATTGTTTGGTTTGACGGAAAGTGAAGGAATGCTGGTCAATTTGTTTGAAGTTGAAATTGTGTGAAAGACATAGTTGTTGGTGCAGGTCAATAACATTGGCTGCAAGCCCAGGGCACCTTCCTGATATTAAGATGATGACACTATTTGGATGCGGGGCTCTGCTCTTAAGGGGCGCTGGATGCACCATAAACGATCTCCTTGACCGGGATATTGATACCATGGTAATGTCCACTGGCCTTTGCAGTTTATTTCATTGCCTGTTTTGTTTTCTATCTTGTGGTTGTGAACTTGTGAGTGCCTTTCCTTTTTAACTCCAGGTGGAACGTACAAAATTGCGGCCAGTTGCAAGTGGTCTTTTGACACCTTTTCAGGGGATTTGTTTTCTTGGATTTCAATTGCTTTTGGGTTTTGGAATTCTCCTTCAACTGAATAATTATAGGTTAGTTTACTTTGTATATCTGCCCTTGCATCAGTGGCTTTTTTAGTTAATAAATCTGGTTAAACCAATATGATCTGCAAGCACATGAACCTCTGTTTACTTCATTGGAATTGACAGCCGCGTTTTGGGGGCTTCATCATTGTTGCTAGTTTTCTCCTATCCTCTTATGAAGAGGTTGACATTCTGGGTAATTAAACCTCCGGTTTCTTAACGTACCCTCAAGTTTTCTTCCTTTTTTAACTTTGATGTGAAACTTCATGACAGTTTACTAATTAATTGGTAAATGCTATCACGTTTGGTGCAGCCTCAAGCCTTTCTAGGTTTGACCTTTAATTGGGGAGCTTTATTAGGATGGGCTGCAGTTAAAGGAAGCATTGATCCAGCTATAGTGCTCCCATTGTACCTTTCTGGAGTTTGCTGGACACTTGTGTATGATACGATATACGCACATCAGGTAAAGCAAATATGTCACAGTACTCACATGGTCAGAAGTTGTAGTTTCCAAGATTTGAGTGTGATGAAACTGTGGAATATGTAGGAATAAGAGAACTATTTCAATGCAATCCAACAAATTATGTTTCTGACTATACTTGCAGGACAAGGAAGATGATCTGAAAGTAGGTGTTAAGTCTACTGCATTGAGATTTGGTGATTCAACTAAGGAGTGGATTACTGGGTTTGGAATTATGTGCAGCAGCAGTCTTGCACTCAGTGGATATAATGCTGAAATCGGTTTTGTTTCCTCCTTTATTTTCATTTTCTTTTTGTTTTATTTTTATAATTTTTTTCTTTTACCGTTATTGGAACTTCAGTCCAATTCTTTTTCCTTCTGCCACATCCTCACACCAATCTTTCAACTATGGAGCAGGGTGGCCATACTATGCATTTTTGGGGGCTGCATCTGGGCAATTAGCTTGGCAGATATGGACTGCTGACCTTTCATCCCGGGTTGATTGCAACAGAAAGTGCGTATTTTTCGTGATATGATCTTGATTTCAAGTAATCATAGAGATTAAATATGCGTTTGCATCAATGTTAATTTTACCATACTGCATATTTCTCCAATCAAAGAGAAACAAAAAAGGTAAATATTGAAAAAAATATAAGTTGGAGGGTTTCATACACTAGGGAAGGAAAAGCTCATTTTGGTTTAAGATTTCTTTGCTTTGTTTTGCCTTGAACATGATCAGCTTACCTCAGCATTTGCTCGTCTTGGTTCCAGATTTGTGTCAAACAAGTGGTTTGGTGCTATTATTTTCAGTGGAATCCTGTTTGGAAAACTTTCATCGTAGGGGTAAGGTTACTTTTGGAGTAGTTACTTCCAACCTTGGGGTACTCCTATTATGAGCTATGTCTTTTATATGAATTATGTCTTTTATATGAATTATGGGATAAGAAGAAGGCAGAGAGGAGTGCGAGCGAGAGAAAGCAAATTCTAAAAGAAGAGAATGAGATGGCCATGCCATTTAGCAAAAGTACCAATCTTTTGTCAAGGTCGTGACACTGTCTCCATCTCTGTGTCTGTTTGTTTTGGCTCTTCCCAGTTTACAGAGTGGAATTTGGATCCAACTTTTGGCAACCACCTTGGTCCACAGAATAGTCAGTAATTCTATTTCATCAGAGAAGAACGACACAGTAGTTTTTTTTCTTTCTTCCTTGATCTGGGTAATTTTGTTTTCTTTAATTGATCAGTAACTTCATTTATTGTTTTACTTTTTAAGTATGAAATTATTGTTAATACATATTGCAGTTCTTGGTAAGTATGAAATTTGATTTACAACTTTGTAAGCTTCAAAACCTAAACTCATAATAGTGTGGAGATAATCTGGTTGCAAATTAACATTTGTTGAGGTTAATTTGCTATTAAAAAAATAAAAATAAATAAACAAATAAAAAAAGAAGAGAAGAGGCAGCTTTGGCCTTCTAGCCCATCTCAAAACTTACTGATATACACAAGGGAATTACATTATGTTGAGGGAAACTCTTTCCGTGTATGTAATTTACGTGAAGAAAAAAGCACAAGGATGATAAGCATATCAAAACTACACTTGCATACCAACGAGCTACTTGGATGCTACTGGGGAAGTTTTCTGTATAGCCACTTCTTTCGAGCTGCAACATCTTGGCTTTCTTATCATCTTCTAGAATTAGAGAAGCTTCCAAGAAGAGCTCATCAGCCATGCCAGGTACAGTTTCAAGTGAGCAGCAGTCTTTGTCTTCTTCATCGCCAACCAACCTTTTTACTATATGTGGTTTCTCATCCAAGGGTTCTTGTATCTCTTCTTTGATGATTCTTTGAGCTCTTTTACTAGCTGAGGTGGATATTGATCCCCATTTTCTCCATGTTCCTACCGAAACAACTTGATCTTCCATCAGGGGCTCTTTTGCCGTATATTTTAGTCAAATCATTATAAGTTCTGTCCAAGATTCTACTTGTGTTAGAAAATTATAATATTTATATTTAATTTTTTTAATAATTGAATGGAAATTAAATTGTGGGACTCGTGACTTTAAGTACTTGACTTTTTGGTATGTATCCATTGAGAATAGTCATGTTCTTAACCAAGGAAAAATAAATTATTATTTATTTCGTTTGTAAAATAATAATACTTTATGTGATAAGTTGCATTGTTTCATAGTAAATTTAGGTTTTAGCCACAAAAAAACTTTCACTTTTGAAAAAAGCCAAAACTTTTTCAAAAAAGACAGAAAAACCTCTCAACTTTCAAATCAAAGACATGCAAATGTAAAGGATTCTTTAGGAAATCCAAAAATAAATAAGGGCAATTTTGTCCATTTTGGCCTCTTTTAAAAAATTTCTCTCCTTTGGCATTTTCCAAAGTCTCATATATGAAAAGTTGTTATAAAATGGACTGGGATATGTGCGAATTTTGAGCTGCACGTAAAGTAGATGAGACACAGCATTTAACGAGGTTCGGCTATGCCTACGTCCTCGGAGAGCAGTAGCAGTAACTTTTCCACTATATAAAATAATAGGGCTACAACTTTAGAGTTTACAATATGTGTGGCTCACTGAATTTTCTCTCTTGGAGAATTTCTCTCTGCTCTCTTTCCTCTCTACTCACTCACCCTCTTTCTTCCTTCTCTTCCTCTTCTCTGCCTGACTCGCATTCTTCTCTCAATTGGAGGTGTACATGCAAAGGCACAATAATGTCTTATTTATAGGCTAAGGAAATGATGCCCGTGAATGTGCAATAAACTCATGCACCAAAGTCTACAAACAAATAGTAAGTGGGCTCCACTACTTTATACTTTACAACAAAAGTTGCATTGTTTCATAAAAATTAAAACATTGCACTTTCTTGGCTTAAGTGCATTGTTTCATAGAAATTGAAACATTGCACTTCTTGGCTTATGGTTGCAACATTAAAAGACACATTTGTTAATATTTTTCAGTCACATCTTTTCTGAACAGAGGCCTTGTTGCCTATAAATACAGAAGATCCTACAACATTTCATTCATCCAATTGTCATCCAATAATATTAGTCTTTAGAGTATTCATAGCATTATATTTTTTTAGAAATATAGTGAGTTAGTAAGAAAGAATTCATACACAAGTTTGAGTTCGCTTTTCTTAGGGATTGTAGTGCTACTTCAACAAGAAGTCCATCGTTGTATCCTGGGAGACGTTTGCCAAGCAAATCCTAAAAGCACTTGTGATGAGGCAATTTCGTCTTAAGGAGATATAACCAAGTTCTAGACTCGATCATTTGTAAAGTATTCTTAACATTTACCTTGTCGTAATTTTCTTGTATTTATTTCGAATTTATAGTGAAGTTTTATTTTCGAAATTCTGTAAATATAGCAATTATTTTTATATTTTTTTCCGACAATCTTAGGACGAAATTTTTTTTTTTGTAATTGCTATATTTATTGGTTTTTTTTTTTTAAATCTTAAATTTATTTTAGTTTCTTAAAAGTTGTTAGTTTACTTTGAATTAAACTGTGAATTTTCCTCTTTATTGAAGGGAAAATGTGTGGCTCATGCTTTACCTATGGTGATCCCTGCTTCCTCCTCTCATGGAGAGAAACTTGAGAAGTTCAATGGAACTAATTTCAAGAGGTGGCAACAAAAGATGCTGTTCTATTTGACCACACTCAATTTTCTGAGGGAGCTTGTCAATGAAGGTGTTATTCATGTGAAGTATTGCAAGATAGATGAACAAATGGCTGATGTGTTTACAAAACCTCTTGGTGGACAGATTTAAAAAAGAGATGTTGCAAGATTGGGAGTTAGAAGCAAGTTTGGTTTACGGGAGGCATTGTTGGAGAATTAAACCAAATATGCATCATTATTGCATTCAAGAAGTTTTAATATGCTATTATGTTGAGTCTTTTCTTATTCTCTGTTTTAATAAGTTCATGTATTAATGAATTGAATAAACTGTTAGCTTCATGAATTAGTGGGTTGATGAAGAATCTAAGATATGAGATTGGATTAATCAGTTATGATAAGAGAAGTCTTTAAATAGGTCTTTTATCATTGTTATTTTATTGTGCTGAATTATAATGAAAGAGCCTATTCTTCTAAGAAATTAGTGTCCATTTGTTTTATTTTATTTCTCTTCCTCCTACATCCAGCATAAGCTTCAAAAAAGTAAAAAACAAAGCAGGTGAATGCTTGGCACATTATTCATAATATAGGAAATGTAATTCATCACTTCAATTTCTTCCAATAGAATTTTCATAAAATCAATTACAAGCATTGGGATCATTGTGGCACAGCCTGCTATATATATACTGCAAACAAATTTAGTACCCAAAATTCATGGGTAAGAAGAAAGAACCCCAATGAATTCCATGAAATTAAGAACCCTAGCTAGGTACTAAGAATACATAACACAATCGATTTCATCACTTTCCCTCAAATAGAATGTGAGATCGTGGTGGACTGTACAAAAATTTGTACCTAATAATCATGCCTAAGTTGTGTTAAAATATATATATATATATATATATATATATATTCGTGGATAAAGTTTGAAATGAACTTAGTTGATCGTGCTCAATAATCTTCACAGTCGGAGTCTGAGGGTAAATCATCAAAGAAAGTAAGCAAAAAGTGAAGGTCATAATCCCATTTCAAAAATTCTTCCAGGTCAGGAATTGGACCCGGCACGTCGTAAAGAGCCATCTTTCTAACTGCCATTTGCACAACTGATGATGTTGTTGATGATCCTTTTAGTATTTCTTCATTTTCACGCCCTTCAACGTTACAAGATGGTGATGACGATCGAGATGAGAAGCAAATTTGCTTATTATTCTTGCCAATATAGTTCTTCTTGCTCTCTTTTTTCTTGCTTGTTTCTTGCGTCTCAAGTTTTTTTGGACAAGAAGAGTTTCTCTCCAGCATCCGAATCTCGTGCACTATTTCAACTTTCTTTTTCTTGGGTTTTTGGTTAACGGCTATATTAGTTTCTCCGGTGTCTGTAGAAGACTCCGTCTCATCTGGGTCCAAAATCCGGATCCGAACCACCTTCAACCTTCCCTTCTTTTCTTCATGTTCTTGTTCTTGTGGCGCTGTCTTCGGGCCTCCGCGAGCTGTTGGTCTTAGGCTGTAATTGCTTTGGATTTTAGTGGATGAAACGGTGCATTTGGTGGTGGGAATATGGAGTTGGCGTTCATGTTCTTGCTGGGCTGCCGCCGCCTCTTGTTTTCTCCTCCGGCCGCTGCAATTACTTCGGGGTTTGGTGCACGAAACGGTGTGTTCGATGGCATTGTTGTTGGCGGGGTTGCTATTGGGAGCAGCGAGAGCAAGGACAATTCGTGGCATGGGGGTTTGTCTTCTTTTTCTTTTTCTGGACGAAGCAGAAGGACTTGAAGCCTCCATGATGATCGGTGTGTGCTTGATTCGCAAAGCAACTTTCAAGAAGGGAAGTGAAATTACACTTGTTAGTTCACCAGCAACATGTCTGAACTGAATTTATAGGGAAACTTTCCAAATGCAATAAGGAGAAAATAATATTTTGGCTTTCAAAACTCCACCCAGCTTCCTTGTGGGAAAAGGAAAGTAAATATCAAAATATTATTAACACAGTTTAATCTCCGCTTCTTTCGGGAAACAAATAAAAGCAACTTCTCCTAGTAAAATACGGGGTAATCCAATCACTAGTGAACTGTGAAGCCACCACTCTGACACTGACAAGCTCGCTCGCCTCGGCAGGAAAGTGAAGGAATGCCAGTCAATTTGTTTGAAGACCGTTATTTCCAGTTAACATATTGTTTGATTTGAAAGGGGTTTTCCTCACCTCACCTCTTGTTTCTCTGTTACATTACATGGCATCATGTTTTTGTTCCAGTTAACATATTGTTTGATCAAAGCTGATCATGAAAACTAACAAAACTGATCTCTAGCGAACTAGAATATAAATGATCACATATCCGTGCGATATAATATATAAGAAATGGAGAGAGAGTTGAAATCATGAAGAATCTTTCACAAGTATTGTGGTTAAACGTAACGGAGAATAATATAGCCCTTGTTTGTCTGGAAATCCCTCCCAGAATTCACTCTGTCGGTACTTGGACTGATGGTGGTGCTGTGTCCGGTGGAGACGGAAGTTCTACATTTCCAGTCCTCGAAAGGCAAATGGGTTTGGCTTTCTTCACCACCCAAATCCTTCATCACATTCTCAGGTGTTTTGGAATTCCCGTCTCTCTCAAATGCAAATGCTGGATGTTAACGTATCTATACTATATACGTAAATTGCATGCAGGCAGGTTTGATCCTTGGTCCAGGGGTTCTGGGGAGTATCCCTTCTTACGCAAGATTCATGTTCAGCATTGTGAGTCAGAACGTAATTGGCACTCACACTGTTTGGGTGCTCAAAGAGGTACCTTCCGTACATGGATCTACATTTTCCTTTTTCTTATCTTTGTTATATCTTCATTTTCAGTCTCACCAGCATTTGTCTTCTCTCCCACAGCTGGTTCATGTACAACCTCAGCCTCTGGTTCAGTTGCCTTCCGTAAATCTTCAGTGTTCTCCTTCACAACATTTTCCGAATCCACCATTAACAAATGAATCGAGAAAATTAAATTTAAGAATCGGTCATGTTTGGGAATTCAATGTCCGCAGATCATTCAGAAATTATACTTCTTTGCATAGCCAAGATAATCAGACAAACAAGGATATTAAACTCATAGATTATTACTGCCAAATGCAGAGAAAACTTAATCAGACACGCAATGCATTTTTCTTATCCACTATTCTTCATCACATACATAGACACACAACTGAAAAAACAAATTGCAAGTTAATAACTAAACCAGTAAACATAAATCAAATACGAATTACAATCAACTACAAAAAAAACACCAAAATTCCCACAAGAAAGAAAATTTAACAAAACTTCCAGGGTTTCGAACACCAGATATTCATAGGCAGGGAGAATGAGCCCACAATGTCATTACAAATCTCATTGAGTTTCTTACGTTACCTGTCACTGAGAAGAGGCTAAAAGCAACCTTGGACAAATTGACTTCAGATATTCATTCATAGGCAGAATCAGGTGTCATCTGCATCAAGTAATTTGTTATTTTCAGAGTTTAGTACTAACCAGGTAGCAGATAACAAAGTCTACATCTCAGTAGATATAAGTAGAAAAATGATGACTTAACACAAAACCCCCTTACTGAAGCAACAACTGCTTTAAAAAATTCCAATTAAATGATTTTTTGTAACCTCAAAATAAAATTCCACAAAGCAGTTCGGAAATGACACAAAGATTTCAACAAAAAATATCTCTAGAGGATTCTAAAAGTTCATCCCCAAAAAATAAAAATAAACATGAGTAGTCTAGATGGTCCAAGATATTCTAACCACACAAATTTATTTATACTGGAAAAATCCAGAAGGAAAGCCTCACACTTGCACCCTTGCATATCAGAACGATACTGGATGAGTGTCTTCAGCTTCAACTGTTTTATGACTCATGTCATTTGTATCCAGAATGTCCTAGGTACATAGAGCCTAGTTTATGCTAAATCGTGAAATATCAGATGCTATTCAACATAATCAAATCAAAGATGCAAAAATGCTTACCATGAATGAAGTCTACAGCACAACATGTATCACTCAGTGATGGTGCAAAGCAGTAATCTCTTGTAGGAATCACCAGATGGTTACTTCCGTGGCACTGCCAAAAATTTAATGGTTAGATTAGAGCCCAAAAAATAATGTAAACAAAACAAAACAAAAATGCAGAAGTTCTAGTCAAGTATAGACATGACCCAAGTCAATTTTAATCCAGAGCATTCACGTATTAATACGTACAATAGTATGGCAAAGCACCAGCTAATCCTGTCAGATACTTATGACATTTTGGGAATGCTTCTTCTACTGAGAAGCACTTTTGTTAGAAGCACAACAAACTTTTACTAAAAAACCAAATGACTCCTGAAAATGCACTTGCAAGCACTTCCTGGGGGAAGCACATAAAGCACTAACCTAGAAGCACTTGTAATCTTTTCTATCAAGCGTTATCAAAAGCTCTTTTGGCTATCAGAAAGTACTTTTAGCACTTGCCACTTATAAAGGCATTGCCACACAGGCCCTAAATATTTCATGCAAAAAATATAAATATATATATATATATATATATATAAACTCTGAGAAGCAATAATATTTCATTTGAAAGAAAAATGTATCGGTTTATCTCCAACCATGCAAACTCTGAGAATGCAAATCCAGGAAACCACTAACATGATATAAAGACGTTGGAACCAAAGTCTTGTATGGCTCATTAAGTGTGCTGATTCCATCTAACTCCACATGCAAACTCAATAAGTTTCTTTCATTTAATATAATTAACTGCATCGCATTTACATCTATAATTAACTGAGATCAAAACAAAAGATAAACAAAAATTGCAAATTAATTCACAGCTGCAGAAAAAGGATAAAGACCCACATTAAAAAAATAAAAACAAAAGAAAAGGAGAAAAAGATCCCAGTTACTTTCACAAGCTATCCAATCGAAATCAGAATTTAAAATGAACCAGACACCTAAACAAATTATATATATATATATGACAAACAAATATAAGCATAAACGGGCTTGATAAAATTATATTTGTACCTCATCGACCTTGTCCCACCACAGAAACTCAGCCTAAAGCTTATTCCCAATGACATTGTAAAGCAGAGTCGGGTAAAACAGCGCATGAGCCCCTGCACCAATAAACCCGTTTTGCGTCCGAACCAACAATGCTTCTGCTACCAAAATTGTATTTCCAGGGCATGAATTCCCTTCTTCCACACCTACCAACTTAACTCAATGATTGTTTTCTACTTGGTTTGAGACTTTGAGCTTAGTAGAAGAACCCAATTCCAGATAAGCAAAGAAAAGCCATAAAAACAGGTGAGCATTGTCTTTTGTTCAACTTCAAAATGCAATTCTACTCACATGCTTAACTAACTCCTCATCTCCGGATTTCCTCAGGATCTCAGCTATACTGTCAACATAAGGAGCTTTCAGCTTAATTTCTTTGTTTAGCATTAGCCTTGCCAGCTTTGCAGCCTCCACTAAATGCCTTTGTTCACAAAGGCCCATTAAAAGAATTGAGTAAGTATCAGAGTCAATGGAAGACAAGCATTCCATCTTCTCAAGTTCATCAAACAAGCAAAATCCATCTATCACCCGTCCTTCCAAACAAACCTTTTTTAACATAATGCTACACGCCAAACTATTTGGTTTCAACCCACTATCAAGCATCATCCTCAAGACCTTCTCTGCCTCTTCAGGTTTTCTACCTCTTGCCAAAGACACAACAAGAGAGCTATAGCAATCACTATATGTAACACTACGTCCCACAACAACTCTATCAATCAGTTTATAAGCCTCTTCAACTTGATCCTCCATGCAAAAACTCTTAATTAGAATACTAACCGTTACGCGACTTGGGGCACATCCACAAGCTTCCATTCGGTCCAAAATAACCAACGCCTCCTTCGACCGACCTTTGTCACAAAGCTTTTGAATCACAGACGTATATGTTACTACATTAGGGCTACAATCCCCACCTTCCTTCTCCATCTCTGTCAATAACTCCAAAGCTCTCTCCATATTCTCAGACCTACAAAACCCATCAAGAAGTGCCGAGTACACCACAGCATTAGGCAAACAACCATGTCCCTTCATAACCTTAAACAACCCACAAGCATCATCTAACCGACCCACCTTACAAAACCCATTAATCATTACCATGTATGTGATCAAATCAGGCAAAAGATCCACCAAGCCCATCTCTTTCACCAAACTTTCAGCCACATTCATATTACCTTTATCGCAAAACAACCTTATAACAACATTATACACAGTAGTATCTGGACGCAAACCAAAATCCGGTATTTTCCTTAATACCCTCAAAGCTTCATCGGCAAGCTTAGCTTCTTTACATAAATTAAAGACAACCTTAAATGCCTTAAGACTAACAACGCGCCCTTCAATTCTATAAGCTTCCAAAACATCAAAAATCACACCTGGGTTTAGCTTAATCTCACACAGTTCACAAGCTTGGCTGTACATAAAATAGCTATGCCTATAACTGGAGTGAAGACCAGCCCATATGAAAAACCTAAGACCCATTTGGGATTGGCTAGGATAGCATCTCTTTAAGACCTGACTTACACATTTGGAGTCCAAATGGACATTGATTGATGAAAGGGTTTTCTCAATGTTGCCACCATTTTCCTGCAGCCGATTGTAGACTATCTCCCCATCTGAGGCAGAAGAGAACCGCAAGATTGAGAATTTGTGACTTGTGAGGCCAACTGAGGAGGACATGAACCGAGTGATTGAAGAAAGGGTCATCATTTTAAGGAAATTTCAAAGGTTTGATCCAAATATGATCAAACCCTAAATGCTGCAAGGGGCCGTGGACTCCTCGTCACGCAAACAGGGCTGCTGATGCGCGGCTTCTTTAGGGGTGCGAAGCGGAGGATGAGCGACGAAATTTTGAGCGTTGTGAGCGCCACAAACATCTAAATGACGGGAGGGATTCGAACTCGGTGCATAGTGGGGAGATTAAAGTAAGCCAAATTGAATTTGAGAAGGGTAATTTGAGTCAAATAACAATTTTTTATTTTACCCCACACTTTACACACTCACGTAAAATTTTAGTGAAATTTAAATTTATTCTCTGCTCCAATCACGTATTCCTAAATTACTCTTACTAACATAAATTCATCACACATTTTATATTGGATTAAGGGTTAATGAATTAAATGGTCCTTCAATTATCGCTCCAATATCATTTTGGTCCATCAACTAAAATTTTCAATTCAAACGTCCTTAAACTTTTTATTTTGTACCAAAATTGTCCTTCCTTCAAAGTCTGTGTATTATTCCGTTAAATTGAGGGACAAAACCGTATTTTAAGGTGAGCATCCTCTTCTAAAACGACCAAGCCACAGTAGTATCGCATTCCCTCCCATTTTTGTTAGAAGCTCAACCAACCCTAGGTTTGCAATGTCGGAGATTTCAATGTTAGAGATTTCAACGACATCAAGGCGGACAAGTCAGTACTGCGCCTGTGGGATGAAGATAATTCGTTGGACTTCTTGGACAAATTTGAACCCAGGAAGAAGGTTCAATGCTTGTGATAAAAATTGGATAAGTTATTATTTGGGTTGCAAAAGTTGTTCTTTTCCATTTGTAATTGCTTGATGAGGTCTGGAATTGAGTAAGATTTGATTTGCCAGAATAGCAAAAGAGGTGTGCATTATTTCAAGTGGGTGGATAATGAAACGTGTCCAAGAGGAAAACAAGTGGTCCCTGGTTTGCTTAGAAGACTTAGAGCAATGGAGAGGGAAGGTAGAACAAAGGAAGAACAATTGAGAGCTGTGGAAGCAAAAAAGAAAGGACTGCAGCAGAAATTGAAAGAAATGGTTCAGGAAAAAAAGGTTTTGGAATGGGGTCAAGGGCAAAAACAATTGATAATGTGGGTTTCCTTGATTTTGTCTTGGGGTTTGTTTATAACATTTTTGATGAGTGGGAAGTTGTAATTCTTATGGGGTTTGTTCCTTTTGAATGTAATGGTTCTGAAATGCGCATTACTGTTTTGAAATGTGCATAAGTGCCCCTTGAATGTGCATTAGTGTTCTGAAATGTTCTTGCATTGAGGTTATATGAATATCTGGGAGATGCCATTCCATTGAGTACAACAAAGTAAAAGCAATTCCATTGTTGACCACACAGGCAATTTACAAAATGAACATCCATATAAACATTCAAATTCCAATTACAGCCCATGAAACTGAAGACCAGTTAGACCAATTACAGAATTCCAACTACAAAATGCACTTGCCTAGCAAAGTACATAAGCCAAAACAGACAACCAATTACACAGTTTGAGCTGTTCTAGCTCAAAACCAATTACACAAAGTACACAAAATCCTCCTGCCCAAAAAAGTACCTAACCTAAAATAGCCAAGCAATTACAAAGTTTTAGCCCTTCAAACTCAAAACCAATTACACAGTCAAAAGTCAAAATCAGTCCCTTTTGTCACAAAATCCCTATGGCCAGAAAATTACATATCCCAAAATATACAAAATAGGACAACCTTAGCAATAATTTCCCTTATATTGAGCCCATGTTATTATTATGGGAAATGTTGTCCAAAGCTGGTCCTCCTTGTCCCTTTCCTCTTGCCACCTAAACAATGTAGTAATGTCAGGTGTATAACAGTTGAAAATTTGGCAATTAGCGAAATGACTAAGAACTAAACCAAATGACAAAAACCTACAGTTGATCATGAAGATGGTAAGCCTCTTCCTAAGCATCTTCCTCCACTTATGCCTCTTCTTAAGCCTCTTCCTCTAATTGCACTTAGCTTTGAAGATGGTAAACCTCTTCCTAAACCAATATGTGAAGATGGTAAGACTCCTTGTCCATTACCTCTTGTCACCTGAAAAAGTTACTGATCTTTATTGTTTTCCAATGACATAAGCAATAAAAAATTGAAAATAAATAGAAAATAAAGCTTACACTTTCTTGTGAATTTCGGTAAACAGGGGCTTGAGCAATATTGCCTCTTCCTCTACTTATGCATCTACCTCCCTCTCCATTACCTCTTGCGATCTAAAAAAATTAAAGATTTCAGCTTCCTAATGACTTTTGCAATTTAAAACCACAAGAACGACCAAAGCTTACACTTTGTAGAGAATTAGGGTTAGCAATAGCTTGAGCAACATTTCCTCTTCCTCTATTTATGCCTCTCCCTCTGCTTATGCCTCTCCCTCTTACTGTGTTAGAAGAACCTTGCTCCATTTGGGTTGAAGATGAATGAACCTGCAAATGTATAACAAAATTATTAATGTAAGTACGCCATACACATAAAACTAAATAAGGTGTTTAACAGTCATACCTGCTGGGTTTCATTGTTTTAACAAAATATCTAAAAAGGAAGAAAATATCTAAAAAGTAAGGAAAATATCTTTTAGTAAAAAGACCATTTTGCCCTTGCATTATTAATGGGGGAAAATTTGACTTTTTGATCGAGAAAGAATTTGGGAATTTCGCTTGCGCCATTGCGTAGAGCACGGCGAAAGGAGTCCGTAGACACGGAGTGGGCCAGAATCGGAGTTGTAACGAAAAAGTTATGGTCAAAAGAGTCTCAGTGGCATAACCGTAAATATTTCGAAGTTGCATCTATATAAACCCAGACTCTGCGCGAAACGGGCCACCGACTTCCAGAAGGTGCTGGCGCCGCCTCCGAGCTCCAATGGCCACGGGACCGGTGGCGTTGGAACCGCCATCGAGTCCCCTACCTTCTCCAACCGACCTCAACCCTGGGGCCGCCCTGAGCTGGCCGGAAAATCGTGTTTTCCGACGGAGGTTCGTTCGAAGCTACCTAAACTTCCAGCTCGAAGTTCTCCTTCGTTTCTCCACCAAATCGATCGAGGAAGGTATGGTTTCTCAGCTATTTTTCGTGTTCTAGCTAATGGGTATATGGGTCTCGATCGATTTTAGCTCTAAGGGGTTCGATTTTGAACTTGAAAATTCGGCCGAACTTCGGCCCTTCGAAACTACTGTTTCCGGTCACTTTTTGGGGGTGGTCCAAGAACAAAAGTGACTCCAAATGGGGTTTTTTAGCTAAGGTAGGAGTTTGGAGTCTTGGTTCCGAGATTCTTCGGCCACCCGAAATCGCTTTGGACACCCGATCTGTCCCGCGCGTGTGGCGGCGCGTGGCCCAGGGTGGTGGCACGGCTCTGGCCAGTTTTGAGGTCCTCGTGTCGTCACGAGCGCGTGGGATTTCGCGGATCTCGATTCGGAGTCCGTTTGAGCCCCGAACGGATTTTCCATATCGCGCGATCCGTGGGCGCAGTGTCGTGTAATCGTTGGATCGCGCTGAATTTTGGATATGTCGGCCTACGTGATTTCAGGATCGCGTAGGATTCGACGGATCGCGAATCGGAGTCCCGGATACTCTGGAATCGCGAACCCTGGGGCTAGGGTTTGGATTTTCAGCGATAACGCGATTTTGGCTAATCCGACCGTCCGTTTCGGACCAAAATCGCAGAACATGGTTCCTTCTTTGTAAGAAACCTTCAGAGGAGCCCAGATCGGCCATCGGAGATCGTGGACCAACGGGGTCCCGGATCGGCCGAACTGGCAGCTTACCGCTTATTGAGGGTTCGGGTCTATTAAAGCCGGTTTAACTGTCCAAAAAGCTAAGGTGGGCATAGGAGTAACCTGAAACGAGAGCGCGTATTTCTAGGAGTCGGGGGCAGGGTGTTTAGTTGAAATTCTTTTTATTCAGCAGTTTACTAACTTAATCTTTCGGGATAATCAGGCACCAGGAGCCCGACAAAATTATAAAAGAGATCTTCGAGGGATCGAAGTAGCTCGGACCATCTGTGAGTGGACCTTCTTTCATAAAACAGATTTCATGAATGATTGATGTGCTTTTATATAAATAAATTTTATAAATGAGTTTATATTGATTTTATATAAATAAGTTTTTAGAAATGAATTTATTTGAATAAGTTTCTTTATTTGATCTTGAGTAAGTTTTATTACGGTTCTGAACTTGATCAGTACAGTAACAGTTTTATAAATATGTGCTGCTTATTTAAAAGTCATAAAAACAGAGTTTGAGGTTGAAATCAGATGAGACAGCAGCACAATTTGAGATTTCAGTTTTAATCGGATTTTCTAAAGGAATCTATTTTAAACCCACCTTGTACCCATTTTCTTTATGGTGATTACCCAGAGTCGGACCGATGTCTACGGACATCCAGTCTGATTATAGTTCAGTCAATGCACTTGACTTTGCCTCACGAGTTTCGGGGACGCTCGGACCGTGAGTGCCAGGATTTGCTGCTCGGCAGACTTGGTGTCCCGAGACCTGCCAGGATTGCGGCTCGGCTGACTCTGTGTCCCCGAGACCTGCCAGAATTGCGGATCAGGCTGACTACGGTCCCCTGCATCCTGCCAGAGCGACTCGAGCTGACTTGGTGTCACCGAGAAATCTGCCGGCGGGACAGGCTGATCATAGTCCCCTGATTTCGCCAGTTTGCGGCTCGGGTGGACTGCGTGGCGCCCGAGACCTTCCAGGGAATTGACGGATATAACAGGGGTACAATTAGGTGGCAGTTTTAAAGGATTTTAAAGCTTTTACTGCAGATATTGTTTACTCATTTTTTTTTTTAGTAAATTCAGTCGAACGAAGTTTTAAAGGATTTTGAGCTTTCTTTTATTCAAGGATGATTTTCAGCCATTTTATATTGGTCTCTCAGTAATTGCACATGTGTATTTTTGGTATTTTTATTCAGTATACCAGTTCTTTGATTCTTCCAGGCAATAATATCTTTATATCAGATCGATTATGTAAGTTTCTTCATTAGTATACAAATTCATGCTTATAGAATCTTTTATATGGAGATATAGTTAAATTTTCGATGTATATATATCCCTAGTTATTTCAAAATGGGGGAATTATATTTTAGCTTGATTTTAAGAATCTCACTTTTTGTCCACTCACAGTTTAAAACTTGTTTTTCGCCACCAGGTTGTAGAAGTGCATAGGATCCACCACCGGGCCACTCTTAACCTCCACGCTTCAAAGTCAGGTAAAGTTGTAGAAATTTTCCCGAAAACCCGTGAACTTTAGAAAATTGCTCTGATATCGAGTTTATTGGAAAATTTGAATCTGGCAAATTTTGGTTTGAATGA
This sequence comes from Prunus dulcis, assembly GCF_902201215.1. Taxonomy (NCBI): domain Eukaryota; kingdom Viridiplantae; phylum Streptophyta; class Magnoliopsida; order Rosales; family Rosaceae; genus Prunus; species Prunus dulcis. The sequence goes on along the minus strand of NC_047653.1, from coordinate 22,231,500 downwards.
AAACCCTTCTAAGCTTGGCTGGTGGGGCAATATAATTTGGAGGCATAGGATTTGGTGGGATGAGGCTGGTATTTCAACCTCACCTGGCTCCTTCGTCCTAATTCTTTTAGGCCTACCCGGTTGTTGCTTATAAAGTGAAGGTTTAATTGGAGGAATGCCACATTTACTCTATTGGTCCATTGAAGGGATTGGGTGAATCACTGGTTCATAAGCCTTCATATAAGTCTCCAGCTTAAAACAATCATCCACATAAGCAATTGGGTTTTTACATCTTTGAAATATTGCTGAGATTGCATGGTGACATGGTATTCCACATAAATTCCACCTCCTACAGGAGCATGTCTTTGCTCTAAGGTCTACAACAAATTCTCCACCATAAATATGGCTCACTTGATACAATTTCTCACCAGCCAATCTAGGAATGCATTGTGATGAACCTAGCTTGTTCTTCTCAATTATCTTGAAGATCCTAGGCCCAACAGAGTATCTCCAATTCTGACATGCAGACCTGCTACTAGCCATCCTAAGCATCACATACATCTTTATCCTCTCCAAGCAACTCAAAATTATCTTATCCTTTCCATCTAGTATGGCTGCATTGAAACTTTCACATAGATTATTCAACAAAAGATCACATTTAAAATGTGATTCGAAGTGAGATCTGCTCCAATTTTTTGCAGGTCCCTTCTTCAACCACTTCCATGCTTCCTCATCCTCATTTTTCATCTTTTCCATTTCTGCCTCCTACGAAGGCACAGTTGTAGCTCTTGTTGCAGCCCATAATATATGTTTCAGAGCACGACCAATATGTGATGCCCTAAAGTTACTGTACAGGTGTCTCACACACATTTTGTGCTTTGCAGTTGGAAGTACTTTCTCAATAGCAGGTACAAGTCCCTTTTGTTTGTCACTAATCACTACCCAAGCTTTTCCATTTGTAATCCCTAAATCTTCAATAAGAAGATTGAAAAACCAAATCCAAGAGTCTTTACTCTCAATATCAACCACTGCATAAGCTACTGGGAAATAACCATTGTTCCCATCCACCCCAACAGCCGTCAAGATATGTCCAGGATAAGGCCCTTTCAAATGGCAGCCATCAACACCAATAACAGGTCTGCAACCTTCTAAAAATCCCTTCTTATAGGCAACCAAGCACACATATATCCTTTGAAACACTGTCTCACCCTTCACAATCTGAGTTTTAATCTTCACTGTACTACCCTTGTTTCCAATTTTCAATTGTTCTGCATAATCCCACAATCTAGCATACTATTCTTTTTAAGTACCTTCATTTAAATCTCTGGCTAGCCTCTTTGCCCTATAAACTTGAATTTTGGTCACATTTATTTTGTAATCTTCCAACACATCTTCTTGAAATGATTTCATATCAAAGTCTGAGTTGCACTTCAGCTTGTTTGCATATCTGTCACAAAGCCATTTTGATGTAGTATGCCTAAGCTTGTCCACTCTTCCACACTGATGTTCTAGGCTCAAAGTTTTTATTGCAAATGTCCCTTCCTCTCTATTAATCTTTGATCCATATACTTGGAAAGAACACCCTTTCACACATTTAGCCTGAACTCATCTGTTGTCGTTTTTTTTCAATTTCACTTCCCTACCATGTATAATTGCATGCTCCTTGATAGCCTCTATCCGTAGTTTTTTGTTTGCAAACTTCATTCCCAATCTAAACTCAGGATTTTTCAAATCCACATCTCTTCTATACTGCTTAAACTTTGGCAGTTTTATCTTTTTTCTACCATTACCCTCAGAATCAGTCTCACTTCCACTATCAAATTCTGACGTGTCAGCACCATCTGATGACACCTGTCCTGGAGCATCATGACTAGTCTCCTCATCTGCTATATTCTCTCTCACAGTTGGCCTATCCTCTGCCTCATTTTCACTGAACTCATAATCACTGTCTTTAATTTCTGAATCTGTATCTTCATTTTCATTTGGCAATTCTGCCCCTTCATTATCAATTGTCAGATGTGCCCCTATATCTTCATTTGGCAATTCTACCCCTTCATTATCAATTGTCAGATGTGCCCCTATATCTTCATTTGGCAATTCTACCCCTTCATTATCAATAGTGAAATGTGCCCCTATATCTTCATTTGGTAATTATGCCCTTGCATCTTCATTTGGTACCTCTTTGACAGCATCTTCATTTGCCACTTTTGTCTCAACATTCTCAAAAGTCTCCTCATCTTCAACTTCAATATAATCCACCTCGTTCACTTGGTAATTCTGAGTCAAATCCCCATCACAATTCTCTGCATTTGCATCATACTGATAGTCTTCAATCTCACTATAGTATAACACAATAACCTTATTGGATGTATGTGACCAACCATTTCAACCACTGTAGCATCTGATGTGACAAACTCCAGTCCACCCTCAGGATTTTTACACCTAATTTCCAAACGTTGCTCAACTTGAGAAATGTCAACCTCATACCCAAGACCTCTCCCAATTTTCAGTAAATCTAACAAGGACAGAAAATCCTCTATAATATTGTCCAAATAACATACCATACCCTTCTTATAAACCCCATTTTTAAACCAGCCCCCATGATGTAATTCTAGAGTGCACATTCCATTGTTAGCTGTAAAATTGAAACAACAATATCTTATTCTAAAGTCATAGTTTTGTTGTTAATGCTAACGACAACAAGGGCAACAATTACTGAGTTGGGTGTGAACCAGACAACCAAGGGACCACAGCTGTTTAAAAAAAAAACACCATATTCAACATACAAGAACCACAACCAAGGGACCACATACATAAAGCTTACACTCTACAGTAAATGTAGCAAAAGCCAAATCCACATCCATATACAAGAAAACGATTCCTTTACCCTTACTTTAAACATAAAACAACCAAAAAACCGAACACAAACACATAAAAATGAATCTTTATAAAGAAACCACAGTTCCAGACAATGACAACTCATCCATTTCCAAACAAAAACAACATAAAATGCATTATAGAAGCCCTTACAGTATTTGGGAGTCTTTCCACCTGAACGGAATTCGTACCCCATTATCAGCAACTATTGAATTTCCCAAAATCTCCAAAATCCCCAAAATCAAACCCTAACCCTAACTCTAACTCCCAAATTCGAACTCCAAAACTAACACTGAAATTACACACTAACTTCACCAATTCAACGACTAGCACACTACTACAGCATCGACCAATTCAGCAACTCGCATTAGAATCCCTTTCACTCGATGGTAATCGCGGGAAACGAGAGGGCTTCTCAAAAAGTGGAGGTATATTAACACTTGGGTTAATTACAATTTAGTATCTTGTGGTTACACCCCAACACATGTTAGTTTATATCTTCTCAATTTAATAATTACATACACTGGTTTTTTTTAAATTTGTTACAATGTGCTTTTTTTCCATTAGAGTTTCCGTCGATATATCTCTATTAGTTGTCGACGCGACATTGTGGGTTCCATATTTTTCACATTTTTTTAATTTTAAATTGATTAAAATATTAAAAAACAAAATTTTAAATTCCCTCTCTCTCTTTCTCCTCCGATCAAGCCCCAACCCCCCACCCCCCCCCCCCCCCCCCCCCCCCCCCCCCAGCGAATTTCCCTTTGTTGTTGAGAGACCACCCCACGGAGCCCTGCCTCCTCCTCCCACATTATGTTTTTCACCCACAAACGCTCAAACCCACCCACATATGCAAATAAAGTTCAATTTTTTTTTTCTTTCCAATTTGTTGGTTTTTGAATTTGTAGAGAGAGAGAGAGAGAGATGAAGACTGGCATATCTGATAGGACCCGCCCAGGAATTCCTCATAAACCGAGACAAATCCCGTCTTGTTACCGACATCACCTCGATATGGGGCCTACTTACTAAAAACCGAGACTTTCTATCAAAAATTTGGCAGAGTCTCCCTTGTAAATTGAACAATCCCAACAAAATTCAACATGCATAAAAACATAATTATAGTCCCAACCAGCAGCATGCATTCAACATTCAACAGTATAAACTAAATGGCCTTCTGGCCTCACAAGTAAAACCTAACATGGGCAATAACAGAGCATCTATCAAATTTAGTTTACAAGAACAACCAGTTGAGTAGAAAGAAATTACTCAAAGCCTAATCTACTGATGGTCACGATTCGGGGTCTCGAACACGGCTTGCAACTCTCCCTTGAGCAACTACTGTTTGGGGGGGTTAAAACAGAAAATATGTGAGTGGACAAAAACAAAGTTTGCATTCAAACAACATAATAACCCCACCGTGTAAAAATAATGATCAAAACATGCAGATTCACTAACTTTTATTTAATGATAAAAAAACATCACTCTCCGAAACCCTTTGAAATCAATCACTCTATCCATAAACTTTATCCCCAAAATTTATACTGCTCCTACCAAACCAATATACGTATACTTTAACTGATTTATTCTCACATATACATGTATATATAAATATATATCTATAAGTATACGTGATAGTTATCAGACTACTTAGGTACCGGGGAAACAATCCAACCGAGGGATTGTTTGGCTAGTATGCAGGATTTCCTGTTGCTATCCTGCGTCTAGGGATGAGCGATCCAACCGGGGGGTCGAAACTTCATAGCTCACACGCCAGAAATTCCAACGCCACATGTAGCTCCAATACAAAGTCCTACGCGCGCAGACTACATCATCACACACCGTGTGATGATTCCTCACAATTCACATAAGCCGGAAATTCCAACGCCATGTGTGGGAAGCCTAGTAACTAGGGGATGGTACTTACATAGTGTAATCATATAACTTCCCTCAATAACCCATCATACTAAATTCCCAGATCCCCCAAATTCCAACTTCAAATTTTCCAATCAAAATTACATTCTCAATTTAATATTACTAATATCTCATCTTATTAATTTCTCAAACTTTAATCCAAAATATCTATATGTATATAAATAAATCCATTTCATGCATAACCTTCCAATCATAGAAAATAATGCATATTTAAAATAAATGTCCACTCACAAGTAGTCCCACGCTGCCTGACTCTGAGAGGGTCCCGCCTGCTGCGTACGAGCAGTCGGAGCACCTAATTCGAGATACAAACCCTTAATTAATATAAAATCACTTCGAAACGGAATTCACAAATTAAATACTTATTTCCCCAAGTTCCTGGTGTGTGTATGCAGTACTAGCTATTCTAAGGTCCGACAACGGGTTTAGGAAATACATCTTATAAGTTTGATCAGCAATGGACGGTTAGATTGTTCACGATCGCACGATCAGACGTTTATCGGAAGGCCCAAACTTTAAGTTATTGAGTCGGGACATCCAGGGCTCCGATTTACGATCCACGAATTCCTACATGATCCTAAAAATGTCTAGAGTAACATATATTAATTTGGACTCGATCCAACGGTCCGAACATATCGAACCCGGATAACACACAATATACTTAAATTCGTTCGATAGCAAATGACATCCGAATTGAAATCCGAGCACACCTACGCGCTCGTAACAACACAAGGATTACATCGGGACAAATTTTGGCTTAACCACCCTTGCCCACGCCCCTCCACATGCGCCGATAGCGCGTGGGTGTGTAGAGTAATTTTCAGCAACGAAAAAACTCCACATCACACTTCACCCTTCCTACCCTAGCTACTACTTGAGGCCGGGATCATTTCATTCAACTACAGTGAGGTCCAATTTGGACGGCAACCGACCGGAATTTCATTTTGAAATCGGGCCAAAACCTAGGTTTCAAAATTGAAATGCTACACGACAAATCGATCCAATCCTATGCAACAGACAGCTAGATCTCAGAAAAAGAGTAAGAAACCTTTCACCGGGATTGGGCGGCGATGGAGGCGGAGGTGCAACGTCGAGAAAATTTCCAATTGAACTAGTCGAAACTGTGGCCGAAATTCGAGGTTTTCGACCGGGATTTCGGGTGCGGCGTGACCGGGACGCCAACCTAGTTCAAACCTGACCGGTCTCACATCTTGCCGTGGCCGGTGCTGCGAGAATTGAAGAGAGAGAGAGAGAGAGAGAACTGTGCACGAGTGAGGAGAGAGAAAGGAGATTTTTGATTTTAATAAAAACCAATTTTGAAAAATTTACGGTTATGCCATTGGTGAAGTTTGGTTGTAATTTCTTCGTTACAACTCCGATTCAAGCCTACCACATGTCTACAGACTCTTCTCAGTACGACCTACGTAACCATACCATAAGTTATCCCAAATTCCTTCCGAATAAGAAAATGACTAAATTACCCCTACCCCAAGGGTAAATTCGTAATTTCAATTAAATAATTTAAATAGGGAATTAAATTTGGAGTCGGGGTGTTACAATATGTCACCGAAAAACGCCAACTAATGGTGACAATGAGGTCAGGATGGAGAGAGTGGTGTTGGCGAGCTAGGTTCTGGGTCTTGCAGGCTAGGGTTCTGGGTTCTATGTTCTTTTAGATTTTGTTTCTCTTTAAAATGTTGGGATTGGACCTTGTCCTTCTGTACATATATGAAAAATTCCTCTAAGGCAATTAGAGATGTGTTTTCCATCTGTCAAAGAAAATAGCGATTTTTTTTTTTTTTTTTGAGTTCTGGGTTCTTTTGGAGGAAGGGAGCATTGGGGTGAAGGGTGGCTGCTATTGGCTATCCAATAGAGAAAACATGTTTGTGAAAACATCTAGGATCAGACCTTGTAAATCATTTCCATCTACTTCAATATATATAAGGTTGCTGCTATTGACTATCCAATAAAACACTGAAGAATTTGAAGGATTATCAAAAAGTTGAAGGACTTGAAGAGAGGTGGAAGAATTAATAAAGGAAGTGATCTACGATCAATATCAAGAAGATTACATGAAGATAATTGCGAAGCTCTATGAGAGAGAGAGAGAGAGAGAATTTTTTTATAAAAAATTGGTTTTAAATATTTCATTAATATTTTAATCAATTTTAAGTTTAAAATGTGAACAAGGTAGGACCCACAGTGCCACGTAGGCAACTAACAGAGAGATGTGATGGAAATCCTAACGGCGGAACTGATCAGTGCATACTTGTATATAATTTTGTATCCTTCTACCTTACGATTTCGTTATGTTTTTGAGTTAAATTTGTGATTTTAATCTCTTTTGTGCTTGTTTCAATGTATTAAGTTTTGGGACTGATTTAATGTATTTTGGAGTCAGTTTAGCTCAAAATTGTGTCTACAGATCAGTCAACTTCAGAGATTAGAATGTACATGCTCAAGAAGAATCAGCTAATGAGCCATACACCATTGGAAAGATGTGGAAGTCTAGTTTCTGGAATATTTTACGGTTCATGATTCTGAATCTTCCTAAGGAAGTTATGCAAGTTTTGATAGCTTAAGGTGAAATTCGGCAACATCTACATTACTGTACCAAAAATGATATTTTGAGGCCTTTCCAATTTTTCCTTGAGCTGGGCTACATATGGTTGGAAAGATAAGACAAAGCACTTCAAAACCCTTTTCCAGAATTTTATGAATGGAGGAACAAGCCCAAAACGAGCCTACAAGCAAACTGCAATGTATTGTCATGCATGACATATACATGAGCTAATTATTTTTTATGGGGAAGTTAGGTAAAGTTGGTGAAGTGGGTTTGTAAGTATATTGTTGTGAAATTATTGCAAGCGCACAATTCGTACAAGTAAAATAGAAATAAGTAGAGTGTCGTTCCCACGAAAACTGTAATTTCCTATTAACTACCAATTATGATTAATTCAGAAGTTTATTTGAACAGTTGATTAAGAAGATTGATTGGTTTAAGTAAGCTAAAAAAATTATGAAAAATAGCAATTTAATTAATTATGGAAAATCAAGTTGATGAGACGCATCGTTTTTTTGGGGCAACGATATTTTAGCTACGATATTTTCGTTCATAAATGGTGATAATATCGTGATATGAACTTTCAAAAATTAAACATTCAATTCGCAGCTTTAAATGGTGATAATATCGTGATATGAACTTTCAAAAATTAAACAATTTAAACTATTGCACACAGTGGGGTTCAAACCTCTCTCCACTCCGAAATTTTGCAGCCACTTAACTACCACGCTGCTCATAACTCTGTGATTATAAACTATGGAGTCTAGTATATATATTACTTGCGAGACTTTCAAAAATTAAACAATTTAAACTCACTCTCTCTCTCTCTCTCTCTCTCTCGCACCCAGTGGGGTTCGAACCCCTCTCCACTCCGAAATTTGCAGGCACTTAACCACCATGCTGCTCAAAACTTTGTGAATATAAACTATGGAATCTGGTATATATAATACTTGCGAGCTGCTTTTCAAGTTTCAACTTCTTTCATTAATTACTACATATTTTAAAAAGTTGCAGGCATTTAACCACCACGCTGCTCCTATATATATATATATATATGTAAAATGTTGTAGTAAATCATTATATATAAATGATTGTGGTGTGTTTAATCTTCTTTCATTAATTACTACATATTTTCTACACTCACAATGTTTGTCAGCTCGCTATATAATCAACTTCAATTAGTTAAATCCATCATGCAATGCATTTCTTTCCAATTTTTTGTGATAAACTAATAGATAATTGACTAAATAAGCATCCTCCAAAGTTTCAATAAAAATTTCCAAGTTTTTCTTACAATTTCCGTGGTTTTTATTCAATTTTTATCAATATCGATAATATCCCGATATTTCCATCAAAATTTCCGTGTTTTTGGACTACGGATATTTTAGATCTTGGTTACAAGAAGCAAATACCGAACATCTCCTCTCGGTCTCCGCTTGGATCATCAATTAAATATTAGCTAGATATTTAAATCATTAAGAACAATAACAAATACTCAACATGGAATAATAATCAGAAATTAATATAACTATAAAAATTAAGCATTCATGGTTAGGCTACATTGTAGCCCCAAGGGAAATTAGTTCATGACAAAAGAAAATATAAACAGGAGAATTATTGTCATAAAACCGATTTGGCAGATGGACTTGATCTTCAGAATCTCCACAGGAACACCTTCGAAAGCTCCTCAAATAGTGCTGCAACAAATTCTTGGCTCTCTCTGATATTTCTCTGGTTGTATGAAAGTTGGTGGAAAAATATGGTAAAGAAGATGATGGCTATTAGGTTAAAGCTTTGTATTTATAGGCCAAGGGACTCCTCCAAAAATAAGAAAAATAATATTTATTTAGGAAGGATTTGAGTAGTAGAGACAAAATAGGAAAATAGAAGAAAACCCAATCCCAAAATATGCGGCTGTGCTTGGAAATAAAATCTCCAAGTCAAAGAAGGAAATCTCATAATGGGCTTTTAAAGAAAAATAGGAAAATAGGCTTAGATTATTGGGTTCAACCGCTATTAATGAAGCTCATCCATCTACTTTCAAAAGTGGTGCCACTGACTCTGAGACCTTGGAATTATCATAAGGAGGTGAAATAGATTTTGTTGGTGTTCCATTGACTCCAGGGCTATTAGAGCTTGGCTTTTGGCTTGAGTTAGGAGTCCATTCCTTATTAGGCTGGGAATCTTTCTGATGACCCACGGGTTGTTGATGCCTTCCTTTTTAGATGCAACAATTAAACTTTTCTTGTCATTAATATTCCACCAGAAATCCTTTCCCTGCATATTTATCATTTGCCTCTTTGGGTTCGTCATCTACAAATGCCGCACCCTTTTATTGGTATTATCTTTCATAAGGAAGGTCTCACTTGCGGGCAGAGAAGCTGTTCACCCGTTTTATGTTTGTTCCTGTGATGATAGGGTAAAGTTTCCCATTGCCTTGAGAACCATTGACTGGTCAACAAGTCAACATTGTTTAGTGTGCGAGCGTGCCACTGCTAGCAATGAAGAATCCTAGCAGACTTCTTAAGAGTAGATAACTTGCATCCCAAGTTACTAATTTCTAAACAAGCGATTGTGAATTTGGGTGAGGAATATGTCTCAAGTAAGTTTTTTTCTTGCCTCAGAATGTTGAGGACTTTATAATTTTTCACAGTACAAGATTGGTAGTTCTTGCCAAAATAAATGATAAGATAGTGAACTGTTTTCATGTGAAATTGCCTTTTACAAAACTCAAAAGGGAAAAACCAACTCTAGAAAGACAAAAAGAATGCTAGACTTCCATTTCTGCCTGGATAGATGCTTTGGATCCTGGCTGGACTGGATATGCCTGTTGATGCGAAAAAGTGGTTTGACACGTGGTTCGCCCAACTTAGTGATATTATGTCTTCGGAAGGGAGTTAGTCTTCGGAAGATCAAGTTCCTGCAAAAAGGGAACGTTCGGTAAGACCTTGGGGTACCGGTGCGGTACCGGCCGAAGGCTCTCCGATGCTTAAGTAAGTACGGATTTAGTAAATGTCAGATTACAGATCAAGCGATAGCGTACCGTTGATTGTCCTCCTCCTTTTTTGAGAATAGAGGTCTCCTTATATAGGCCTTGGGAGGCGTGCATTATGTTTATATTTCTGATGTGGGACTGTAGGAGCTGGTCGTGAGCATGACACGTGTCCTAGGTCAAAAGTGTCAGAATGTATAGGATTCGGTAGAAGATATGCCGAAGGGCCTGTGATGTCAAGTTGTCGTTTCCGTCCACGTGTCAGGTGGTCATTGGTCATTAATATACGGTATAAACAGTAGTCCCCCAAGTTCTCTTCCGAAGGTTCTTCGGAAGGGAATTTGGTTCCTCCCTGAGGGTTCATAGATGCCCTGCCGTTCGGCAAGTTTGTTTGTGGAAGGCTCCTCTAAGATCTGAAGGGTCGCTGATGCTGAGAGGGGTGAAGGCAGGGACGCTTCGTTTCCCGTGCCCGGCGCTTGGAGACGCTTCGCCTTCTGCACCCGGCGTGCAGAGACGCTTCGTCTTCTGTACCAGGCGTGCAGCTGACATCACCATCCACCGGGCGACACGTGGCCAGCGAAGCGACGTCTGCCGGCTGTAATTATGAGCCGTTTGGTTTCCCGAGGCGTACCGTTGCAGCCCTCTCCCTATAAATAGAGATCGCTCCAGACATAGAGCTCACTTTGCATTTGAGAGTGACGCGAGAGCTCTGCGTAGGCGATTTCAGAAGAGTGTGAACGGCAATCGAGGCGATTTTTGAAGGGGTTATCGGCAATCAAGGAGATTACCGAAGCGTCTGAACGGCAATCAAAGTCTCAACAATACCAAGGTAAGTTACCGTTCGGTAGCCTAATAATTTTTCTTTATATTTCCAGGTGCTTTCGTAGTATAGGCTTAGCCGATCGTCTATAGGGGCCCTCCTTCGGTAGTCTAGTGAACTATAGGTAGTGGCGTAGACATCGGTAGGGTAGTTCATTACAGAGCCTTAGCCATCCTTTTTCTTTTTCTTGTAGATGTCTTCTAGCGAGTCCTCCCTCGGCAGTGAGCCCAACGCGTTCGATGAGGAGTTGTCATCGGGCTGGGACACGTCCAGCGGGGCTGCGAGCCTCGGAGCCGAGAGTGGAGAGGGCACCGATGTGGAAGTTATCGGTGAGGAGGTGACCTCCGTTCCTGTCCACGGCGTTGGCAAAGGGCTGATGACGGGGCAACCTCTTCCCTTGGCCGCCGTCTATAGGGATGGTACCCGCGTCGGTACCTTCGAACGCCAGCCGGAGGCTTCCACCTCTGGGCGCGACGATGTCGTCGCCGGTCCGTCCCGGCCGAGGGTTACGATCGTCCATCGAGAGCGGTCAAGGATACCGGTGGGCGTACCGAAGAAGACCCTGTTCGGGGTCGACTATTTGGAGCCCAACAAACTTACCGAACGGGAGCTCGAGAAGATTAGGGCGGAGTACCTCATCCCGGATTCGGTAAAAATGAGAATTCCGAGCCCTACCGAATCCCTCAGTGACCCGGGAGATGGTGGAGTCGTCTTCTTCACCGATATGTTGGCGCAGGGTGTCAGGCTGCCGTTCAGAAGATCCTAGCCCAGATCGGGTATGCCCCAGGCCAGTATAATCCCAACTTTTGGGTGGCCTTAATGGGGGTGATAGCTGCGTTCGGGATTGCCGGGGAGGGGGAGCCCTCCTACGAGCAATTCTCGTACCTATACAGCTTCACGAAGTCCAAGAGTGCCGATCACGGCGGTTGGGTTCAGGCGAACTGCCTGAAGGCTTCCGAGCGGGGGCACTTCATCAGCTCGGTGCCGACTTCCCAAAAGTCGTGGAGGAATCGGCGGGTGGTACTCTCTGGTGATTGGGAATCGCCGTCGGGAGTATCCCCGCTGTTTCCGGTACCTACGGCGTTCCAGATTGCCGGTAGGTAGTTATGTTACCAGTCGGTAGAACTATTGTACTTGTTATTCTTTGTTTTGCAACTCATTCTTCTTTCGGCAGGTAAACTAAAGCAACCGAGCCCCAAGGAAAGCGAAATTCGGCAGCTCGACAGAGTCAGGCTGAGGGTTCCTGCTGCCGAGCGAGTTTACCCGCGATTCCTTTTTACCAGCAATCTCATCAGAGCCGGCCTCGTCAGCCCTGCCGAGAGTAAGTACCTGAGCATTTCTCTTTTTTCTTGATCGATTTATTTTGCATGCCGACTGATCGGGTATTTTTGATCAGTGACTGACGCAAGGAAGGCTGCCGAAGCCAAAAAAATGAGTGAGTCGTCCAAGAGGCGGCTCATGATGGGTCTGCAGGGCAAGAAGCAAAGGAAACAGCCCGAGGCGCCTTCCGTTCGGCCGTCCACGGATCCCGAGGACGTAACTCTTGCCGAGCGTCTTCGGCAGCTGGGTGCCGAACCAGTGGCATGGCCAACTGCCGGTGCCATTGCACCGAGGCAACCAGATGCCGAAGCTACTGCCTCAAAAGCAGCCGGGAAGCGGCCGATCACGGTAGACCTGGAAGCTTCGCCAGCCTCCAAGAGGAGCCGTCCTTCGGAAACCACGAGGGCTGTCTTCGCGGCGGAGGACGAGGACGGTCCTACCGAGGCCGTCACCATCGCCTGCCCTTCCAAGACGGTGCAATTCGTCAATCATATGATCCTCGGCTCTCAGATGGAGCTGCCGGAGGTTGACGAATTGCCGAAGAAGCTTCTTCGGGAACAGGCCGGGCGGGCCTTCCGTCTTCAGGCGTCGGTAAGATATCTTTTCTTCTATTGTCATTCCATTTTTTGAAGTGGGGCTTCTCTCTGAATTTGCTAGTTGTGCAGGCGTCCATGGAGATGTGGCTCTGCGTTAAGCGGGCCATTAATGCTGCCGAACGGGCTAAAAAGGCCTACGAAGACGGCAGGACCAAGGCGGCCGATCTGCTGAAGGACAAAGAGGCTGCCGAGCGGCGGGCTTTTGCTGTAGAGGCCAAGGCTGAGGAGACACGGCAGGCCTTGGAGGCAGCGCGAACGGCGGCGCGGGACGCTGAGGCTGCTTCGGATGCGGTCCAGGACGCTCTGGAGGAGAGTGAGCGTACCAAGGCGGCGGAGATCGAGGCTGCCGTTCGGTCCGCTATCCAGGGGTACCGATCATCAGAGGAGTTCGCTGTCCTTCTGGATAAGGAGGTGGGCTCTGAGATGGCGGACATGTTGTACCGATTCAAGCGGTACACCCCTGGTCAGAAGCTGAACCTCAACTTTGCTGCCGATCCCCCTCCCCTTCCCGAAGGAATGACTGAAGATATGATCGAGGATTACGAAGGGGAGGACGCTGCCGAAGGTCCTGGGCCTGCTGAGGCCGCTGCCGGGGACGAAGCCGCCGCCTGAGGGCGTTTCTCTTTACATTCATCTTTGTATTTTTATTTTTAATATTTATTTCGAACACATTGATGCCGAGGGCATCGTTTAATTTAAGTTTGTGTGTGCGTTATAATTGCTAATTGCCGTGGGCTAATCGCCGATAGACCGCTAATCATCGACTTTCTCAAGCTATAACTGCTAATTGCCGTAGGCTAATTACTGATCAAAAGTCACTTATTACCGTAGGCTAATAAGGACGCTGTTGGATGTTTAAATTTCGACAAGTCCCGAAGGGATCTGTAGGGTAAAAATTTGAACGGTCATTCATTGCCGTAGGCTAGTATAGAATGCCGTAGGATGTTTAACATTTAGTTGCCGTGGGCAAAAATGATGATTGAAGGGAGGCTAAAGTAATAGTGCCGAGGGCTTTCTATTAATTCCAGTAGAAGAAATACATTGAATAATTACAGTTCCAACCTGCCGTAGGCTAGGTCACTTGTAGTAGTATTTGAGATGTTCTACGTTCCAAGGATGGCCGAGGGCTTTGCCGTTGGAACCTCTCAATCGGTAGGTTCCCGAGCGAAGGATGCCGATGACTTCATAAGGTCCTTCCCAGGAAGGTCCGAGGGTTCCTTCCGTGGTATCCTTCGTCGCAAGCGATACCTTGCGCATGACCCAGTCCCCGATTCGGAAAGAGCGGGGTCTGACCCTAGAGTCGTAATACCGAGACACACGCTGTTTGTAGGCTTCATTCCGAAGGTTGGCTTGCGCTCGGTGCTCCTCGAGTAGGTCAAGGCTTAGAGACATGGCCTCCTCGTTCTCCTTCGGTGCGAAGGATTCCGTTCGGTAGGAAGGTTCGCCGATTTCCACAGGTACCACTGCTTCCGATCCAAAGGCCATAGAAAAAGGGGTTTCTCCAGTGGACGTTCGGCAAGACGTTCGAATGGCCCACAGTGCTTCGGGAAGCTTTTCCGGCCAGGCTCCCTTTGCCTTGTCCAACTGCCGTTTCAGCAGTTTCTTCACTATTTTGTTTATTGCTTCGACCTGACCGTTCGACTGGGGATGGGCTGGTGATGCAAAAAACAAGTTGATTTTCAAACGGGTGCAAAATTGCCTGAAGAGTTCCGAATCGAATTGCCTGCCGTTATCGGTAATGATAGCATATGGGATACCGAATCGGCAACATATGTGAGTCCATACGAAATCTTCAATCTTTGCTGCCGTTATGGTTGCAAGAGGTTCGGCTTCTACCCATTTGGTGAAGTAGTCAACGGCAACCACTGCATATTTTACCTGGCCCTTGCCTTGCGGCATTGGGCCAATCAGGTCCAGTCCCCATTGTGCGAAAGGCCAAGGACTTACAATCGGTGTGAGAGGTTCAGCAGGGATATGTGGGACATTACCGAAGCGCTGGCATTTGTCACACCTCTTCACTAGTGAATTGGCGTCCTGGTGCATGGTAGGCCAAAAGTATCCCTGCCGAAAG